>NW_025113151.1:8366839-8554339 GCF_010416935.1 Polistes fuscatus | reverse complement strand
CGTACGGCTTCCGGTTCCGATTTCAGCAACTATCCATGCGGATACCTTTATCAAGAATCGTTGACGTTCTACGGTAACAAAAATCCGGATCCAGTGGCGTGCAAATATGTGTATCCAATGTGTATGAACATACACGTACAATATTTATCACTGTTCCCCCCCCCCACCTCCCGTATATGTGCACAGGGTGTTCCGTTTAATACTTGGAAATTTTTATAGACCGTCTGTAAATATTATTCCATTTTTATTATCTATATAATATATATTCTTTACAATTCCCTTTTTCAATAAAATTTTCTTACATCAATAATTTCGAACGACACATATTATTATTATAAATTTTAAATAGATATTATAATAATAACAATTTCTAAACGGACCTTTTTTCTTATATAACATTATGAACAAATAATTAAAAAAAAAATATATATTTATATATAGGAAAAGTAAAATTAATAAATAAAAATCCAAAGATTTCTTTCTCTTTTAACAATCTACAATTCAAGTTAATTATATAATAGAAAAAATAATTGTTCGATGTATTTTTTACAAATGAAAATAACAATGTTAGAAATGATGAATAATACGTTATAAAAAAATAAGAAAACAGATATAGAAGAGAGTTGATAATAAAAGAAATCGCGCGCATGTGTGTGTGTGTATGTGTAACGTTTATCTATCGATTGCTGAACGAAAGTAAAGTCAACGTAGCAGAGAAGGAAAGGGGGAGAAAGGGTGATGAAAATTCAAGTAATCTTTATCACTCACTCCGATATCCTTCTCGTATTTGCGATCTCGTTGAGTAGAGCGTTACGAAAATCGTTGTCGTTTAACCCGAGTAAACTTCTCGTCTGATGTGAGTCACCGTTCTTGATGCATCAACTTACACACATATCTATAAGTACTTACACGTGTATGTAAATGCATACACGTAAGTATGAGAAAGAGAGAGAGAGAGAGTAATACTGTTGCACGAGGTGCAATAGAGAAAGAAGGGCAAACAACCAGCATGGAAACGGGTGGCACACACCAAGGGGGCGGCCTTCGAATTTATGGTCTTCGTGGTCTACACCATGGTATATATCGTACGCCATAAACCAAGCATATTAAGCGTCAAAGACATTTACGGTCTTTCCTAGTTTGCCCTGTTAGATAAGGATCTTCGTTAGTCATTCGGTTGTGTTTTCGTAGTTAAGGGGAAAAAAAAAGAAAAATAAAATGAGAGAGAGAGAAAGGAATTAAAATAAAAAAGAAAAAAGAAAAAAATCTCACTCGGAAAACCCTTAATTGCAAGTTTTTTTTCCCGACTAATTGCCCCCTCGCGAAAACGGGCTCGCGTTGATTTTAAAATAGCCCCCACCCTATTCCCCTCCCTTTGTAAAAGCTTCCACGATTATGGAAATTTTGATGAATTATTGATAATCAAATAGTCCCCGGTGAAAGGTTTAAACGTTCACTCGTACATAATAGTACCTTCTCGTTTCTACAATTTATTCATCCATTCCACGAAACGGAGAATAAAACTACGCTAAACGTTTTGCGTATTTTTCTTCAAATGTTCCTGAAAGAGAAAGAGGAAGAAAGAGAGAGAGAGAGAGAGAGAGAGATAGGATTTATTGGTAGGTATTATAAATGAGCATTCGTGGGTATTATACAGAGACAGATGCTTTTCCGAGAAATTCTATACCGAGAGATAAATTATATAAAAGAATGATTTAGAATCGTTTAAGATGAATATTATTTTATACCGTTAATGAGATAAGTACACGGTTAATTGTTGGGCAATATTATTTCAACATGAAAAATAATATTACGATTTCTCTGATAAAAGAGAAGACCAAAAAAATTCCTAATTTATGTTATACACGTTGAAATAATATTCAACGTTACAAATTATTCTCTTAACCTTACTACCCAAAGATATAAATGAACAAAGAAAAAAGATAGCGATCAAAGGTGAAGCATTGTAAAAATATTATTTTCATTTAAAGAGAATGATCAGAGGGAGAGAGAGTGTCCAGGTATATTATTTCGTTGAAATTGAAAGAAAAAAGAAGGAAAAATAATTCTTAAATATCGTTCATATTATTTGCAGTTATTTTCAACAACGCGACTAATTAATTTCCAATTTCTCTTTTCGAGTAGATAAAAAAAAAAAATAAAATAAAAATTAAAGTATTACGAAAAAGTCTTGATTGTTATCCCGTAATAAATAAAATAATAATAAATTTTTCACAAACTTTCTACACACACACACACACATACATTATATTAATATTATTAACACGACGAATATAATAACTTGACTTTATCTCTTAAAGAAAAAGAAATAAGATAAAGATTGAAGATGAAGTAGGTATTGCGAAAAGTCGTTATTCTCGTTGAGAGGGAGAGAGAATGTGAAGGGTTGAGAGAAAGGGAAAGGGTATAGCTCGTTAGAAAGGAAGCTTTTGGCGGTAGGAGTGCCAACGAACTATTATTTATCGATGGTTATAACGATCAGGAGGAGGACCTATTTTACGAGACTGCCTACGTGCCTCTGTCTGCACTTCTGTGTGTATGTGTGTATGTATGTATGTGTGAATGGTCTTTCGATTATATTATATATACATATGTATATACTATATATATATACATAGAGAAGAGAATGACGTTCGACGGACGCTAATTGCCCAGCCAAAGAAAACTAATTTACGGATGGAGATGAGTCCCGTTTGTCAAGCCCTTCTATTTGCACAACGAGAACGACATTCTCCGCTTTCGTGATCGTATACACTCTAATAGCTTTGCTAGTAGGAGTCATCGAATTGCTTGGAAGACACTCCAAGTTCGATCTAATCGATATCTAAAGTACCATTATACCTAGACCATTCCAAACGAGTCCTTAGAATTTTCTTTTAACATTGTATATTCTGTATATAGTTTGTCTATTCATTTTATTATCGTATTTTTTTAATCTGTTGTTTATATATTTGATTATTCGATTATAAGTGATTTTCAAATGATTGATTAATCGTATAGAAATTTTTTACGTATTTTTATCTGAATTTATTTGAATTTATTCACAAGTGTGGATGAAAGTAAGGTCAATTAAGATACTTTTTCATGTAAACTTTTATTCGTTTTTTTGTATATTTTTCTGTTCATTAGGTATTAAGAAACACCCTGTATATTTGCACTTGGTTAAAATAATTTCGAATATTATATCTTTACTATTTTCATAAATCTTTGAAATTTTTAAAAGTTTGCAAAAACGAATATATATATTTTATCTATTGTCCATTTTGCAATTTAGGTGCATACATTTAATAGATTTATTATTTGATTTAAAATGATATAAAAAATGATGGGAAAAAAAAAGTTCTATTAGAATACGACGTTATATAGTACATTTTCAGTACCTGGCCCTTTTCAACCATGATCATTGATATGCTAAAATGGATATAAATTCTTTTAAGAACCTTTTCAGCTGTCGTCGTATCTCTCTAGCTTCACTACGACTCGATAATGGCTGATAACTATCTAGGTAAGTGAAAAACCTATGACATTTGGGCTCTATATCCTCTATCCGTATAACATATAGAAAGCTAAATTTATTTTATATTTTGGTTGGGGAAATTATTATCATCGTCGCTTTAAACGACTCTCTCAGAATATTATAAACTGTTAGATACATTTTTATTAAAGAGAAAAAAAAAAGAAAATAATGATATAAAACGATTAAACGAAATAAAGTTTTATGAGAATAACTCGAAACAACTTTGCGATTTATGTATCACGACCTTTGAATGTTGTCTATCATCGAACACAGACGTATACCCCCTCCCCCACCCCACACACATACACACTAAAAGATATCCCACACATTCCGATAATCGTCGTTTAAGTTTAAGAATATTATTTTCTCGGAAGGAAAGAAGCTGGGTGAATAAGAGGTCTATCTGACCGACAGGGTCAAAATGTTACTCTCTCACGGATGATATGAAAGAAATATGTTCATGCACATGATTCTTATATATGAATATAAGTATAATTTGCATTCGTCGAAGGAATCGAGTGTAGTGGTCTAAGGAATACTCTTAAATGTCAAGGGTCGTCTGACGATAACTGATAAGCGATAAAGTTTCCCCTGTTTAATCAATATTCTTTGTAATTCCTACGGTATTAATAATATTCGAGAAATGATTAACGAGACAATTAAGTAGAAAGAGAAACGAGGAGAATAAGAGTGCTTGATTATGAGATGAACGTAAATTGAATCGTCGACGTTCCAGTTTTTACGCTCGATCTCCCTTCGTCTATGATATCTAATTATAAGTACACGATATAATATACATATGCATGTATACGTGTGTCCTAAATACATGTCATATCTTAAGTTTAAATGAGAATGAAAAAAAATAAATCAATCGTTGCGATATCATTAATTATTTATTCTTAAATTAAAAAAATTAGAATACGCGTTTTCGTTAGTTTTAAATGGAAATATTTTAATATCGATTTAAATACGCGCGTATTATAAAATCATTAACACCGATATAGGAATGTTGTAAATAAATTCTATTCAAACTAATAGGATTTTCTTTTATTTTGTAATAAAACAAATTGAAATAAAACATTTGAAAATTGAATAAATTCTAATTCACCGTAACACGTATCTCTGTAATGGAGTTAAATTTAATGCAACATTAATACGATAAATTTTAAACATCGTAGTGTTGAATGTAGAAAAAAAAAGGAGAAAAAAAAGAAATAAAAGAAAAGTACAACGCTTTAAATTTTATCGATCGGGGCCTTCGAGTATAATGCGAAGGCGTTAACAAGACAAGTTATTTTTTTTGGGGTCCTAGATATTCCATTGAAATTAGATTCTCATGTACCGTTAATTCTGAACTCATAAAGATCCCTGGTAGATAACAGCTGCACTACACACGACGAACACGCAGCTGATCGTTAATTATTTAACGTACATGAGTTTAACGGGTTAAAAGGAGTGCCGTGTAGTTAAAAAAAAAAAAAGAATACAAAAATAAAACAAAGTAGTCAGTAAAATTAACGACACCACAATATCTGCGTTAAATGTTCTATTTCAAAGTTTCTAAAAGTCCTACTTTATTTGACAGAATTAGAAACTAAGAAGACAACGCAACGTGTAACGATAGTTGTAACGATGAAAATTGATTTAAACGATCAACGATCGTACAAATAGAAACGAATAAATTAGAAATAGAAATAAGTAACAGAGAGAGAGAGAGAGAGAGAGAGAGAGAAGAAAATGATAACTGATAAAGAGAATAAAAAGGAAATAAAGTAAAAAGAGAGAGAAAGATATAAAATAGAAATGTAAGAGAGAAAAAGGGGAACAAAGGTAATGAAAGTATTGTTCGAGCTTAAAAAGAAAGAAACCTGCGTACTTGCTTGCTCTTAAAATCGTTGAAAACAATCCTTTGTTACGGCTACCAGTTCGAGTTCTTCTTCGATTCTTCGATAAGCTTTTAATTAAGATCCTACGGAAAATCGTTGAGAGATGATAAAAGTCAGATAGAGAGAGAGAGAGAGAAAGAGAGAGAGAAAATAAACGATATCTTCTCTCTCTCTCTCTCTCTCTCTCTCTCTCTCTTTCTATCCATCTATCAATCTTTTTATTTTTAGCGATAATAATTAAAAATACTTTGATTGAACAATACGAGAATGTTTGAAGGCTATAAATTAAAATTGGCAATGGGAAATTAAAAGAAAACTAATATCTTCTACTTACTTTCTTTAACTTTTATCTTACGGAATAATATAAAATTTCTACGAGGAATCGACAAGTCGTGTTAATTTGTATTTCGGAATGTTTTTTATTTCTTTTTAAAATATGTATATAGATAGATACGACAGTTACACGATATCTTATAACGTACGAAAAAAAAAAAAAATGTAAAGTAAAATTTATTGGATTGAACACGTTATAATAATGTTATAAATAAATAACTTAACTATATTACGCATGTGTGTGTGTGTGACGAAATTATTATTATTATAGCTGATGTATCGATAACACGAACATTTGTAATTAGTATGGTAATTCGATTGGCGAGTAATAATCATTGAATAAATAATTAACGGATATAATTATTCATGTTTGTTAGAGGAGGGAGACTGCACGCTAATCAAACACAAAATCAACAAGTTATTTTCGTGATTGGTATGTTCGAAATGATCAAAGGAGTATACCGAACTAATGGAAGATGACGAATCTAAAAATAAGAGAAAATAAAATAAAAACAAAATAGAAAGAAATTCAGACGCATTTTGACGAAATGCGCATTGGTAGTCCTCGTCGTACGTGTTTAATTTATTTCGTAGACGATCTAAGAATTTTAATTACAAATTTTGCGTTTATCTACATTTATTTAACATATTTTCGAAGAAAATGAATTATTACTTAATTCATTTAATATTTATTATCGTGGAAGCCAAATTATATATACTCTGCGCGCAATTTTAGTCATGAAATTATTTAGAATATAATAAATATAATAATAGATGAAATATATAATTTAGAAATGATTGAATAGCAAGATGTTAGCTAATTAGAAAGTTATAATTTATATTTTTCTAGGCTTGTTTATTATTTATTTATATCAATTAAAATGGTACTAATTTTATTAATTATCTAATATTATAATACGTAATATATATTATTTATAATTTATATAATTTTGAAATTTCATATCTTTAACTTTATATATCAAACATAATTTTGCATTATTTTTAATATTATTTTAATTATTTATTACAGTATCCACACACAAACCTGCAAACGATAAGGAAAAATAACGATGGAAAAATAATAATTTTTCTTCTTCCTAATATATATTTTATTTATATCATCAAACCAAAAAAGAAAGAAAAAAAAAACACAATTAAGACCTTACTTCGATAAAGCAAAAAAAGTATTTCAAAACTGCACATTCCAACGAACGAGATTTCATTCTCACCACCTCCATCAAAAAGAAATATCTGTCTCTCACTCGAATACTTTTCTCTCACTACTTTTCTATTTTTCGCTTTATCATTTCCTATTTCCCCCTGTCGTAAAACTGGTATGCACGGGTACCAATCGGGGATGATCTTAGGATACAAGAATCAGAGAATAAAAGAGAACGAAAACTGAACAAGAGTGAGTGAGTGACTGAGTGAGTTAGTGACTGAGTGAGCGAGAGAAAAAAAAATAAAAAGAGATAAAGATTATTCGACGTGTTCCTTCTTACAACTGCCCTGGAATAATATCACTGAGGAACGTTTGGTAAAGGCCTCCTTGCCGCGTTGAAATAATATTTTCACAAGGGCGCCTGTCCACGAGTCGTAACCCAGAAGTCGGCGTTACGATATCGCTGTTTTTCGACGAGCAACTTCTCTCTCTCTCACACTCTCTCATTCTCTTACTCTTACATTTTCTCTTTAAAGCTATCTCTAGTTTTCTCTCTCTTTCTCTGTACCTCTTTACCCCTCTTGAGAACGGTTCCTCGACTTTCCCGGTCGTTGACATTCCCCGGCAATCGATCCGCAGAAATTATAAATGTACGGATGGCCTTCGTTGGAGACGAACTTCACGAACTTCTCTCTTCCTCTCTCTCTCTCTTTCTGTCATTTTCTCTCTCTCTCTCTCTCTCTCTCAATCTCTCTCTTTCTGTCATTTTCTCTCCCTTTTTTTCTTCTCTCTCTTTCTCTCTCTCTCTCTCTTTCTGTCTCTCTGTCTCTGTCTCTCTGTCTTTTATATCTCATTTTTCTATGGGGCTTAACTCTTAAGATTAATTATGTCGAGTTTTATAATTACGTCGTTAGTATTGTGTCTCTTAAATATATTACGTGTATCTTCAAATTAACTCGATGTTTTATACTCTCGGTACTACTCATCTTCGTTTTAATAGAATTAACGATAAAATAAAATATCGAATTCGTGGAAGGGGGAAAAGAGACTGGCCTGGGAGAGTTTGAAGGTTTGGATAAAGTTTTATATTCGTATTTTAAAGGTAAAAATAAAATACATTTATAGAGATTTATTTCCGTATCTTCTTGTATCCACCCCCTTCTTCCCCCAGTTCTCTTCTTCGAATGGTTTAAGAACGTTTCCCGATCGATATGGTTTCAAGTTTATTGCAGAATATCGTAATGTGCTACTATTCCTGTTCAATTTTTCTTTTGTCCACGATTTTGTCATCGATTTTTGTATCTTCGATGTTAAAAGTTTTCAAATTAAAAATATATTCGAAAAATAATCGAACGTTTGTAAAAACATAGCAAATGTTTCTTATTTAACAGTTTCAATCGCGTTATTCATCGAATTTCTTTTTGTTTTTATTTATTTTCAAGAGACAATAAATTTTGATCGAATAAACGAATAATTGTTTTTTCTTTTTTTTTGATTCCAATTACTCTACGAATATTTCAGTTTTTCTAAACGTAAGGAAATATTTATCGCGAGAAATTATTTTCTTACTATTACTTGTCATTTGTTCTTATATTTTATTAAATGCGAACTGAAACGTTAAATTTTGTCCATCATTAATACTCATATCACTTTTCCTTCTACATATTCGCATACTGTATTCATTATATAAAAATGTTGACAGACAAACGAGTTGAACACTTTGCCAGAATTCTTTCTTCGTTTCTTTTCTTTTTTTCTTTTTTTTCTTCCAAATCCTTTCGCAAGTACCTTTCGTATTTTCCTTTTTTCGAACATTAACAGTCAAAAAAGAAAGTAAGAAGGAAAGAAAGAAAGAAATAGATAGAGAAGTGTTCACGGATAAATACGAGACTCTGGAAAAAAAATTTCAAGATCGTTTGGCCTGTCATCGAATGGAAACATGCGTGTTGCTGGTGGGACGGTTTTTGAAATTTCCATGACCGGAAGCCAGTAAGGGACTGAATTGTTCCAGTAAACGCCCTCTTTAACACACATTTTATCTCTTTCTATCTGTCTTTCTATCCATCTATCTATCCTTCTCTATTTCTACACTTCTTCTTCCCTCGTGTAAAAGAGAGAAACTAGCTAAGTTAGCTTGCTAGTAACACGTCTCGCTTCTGGTTTTTGTACCGGAGCATTAAATTTTACGATGACCGACCCGAAATACGATAGATCGATGTAGACCACGTGAACTGGTCTACGCAACCAACGGATGTCATCAAAAAATATATAATATTTTACCAATAATTTATTCATTATATCGATCGTATCGATTGTATTGATTTTTTAATATATTGATTGATTGATTTATTTATATATATATTATAATTTATATATTTTAAATATTATATTTATTAAATAACAAAGAGATTGAAATTAATCGAGTGTTTGTAGGTTTAATAATTTATTAATTGTATTAAATGTATTGATTTTTTAACGCATTGATCGATTGATTAAATATATTTATATTTTAAATATTATATTTATTAAATAACAAACAGATTGAAATTAGTCGAGTGTCTATAGATTTAATAATTTATTAATTGTATTAAATGTATTGAATTTTTTAACGCATTGATTGATTGATTAAATATATTTATATTTCAAATATTATATTTATTAATTAACAAAGAGATTGAAATTAGTCGAGTGTTCGTAGATTTGATAATTTATTAATTATATCGAATGTGTTGATTGATTCATTGATTATTATTAAATATACAATAATTTATTCGTTATAACGATTAATCGATCGATAATAAGAAGAATAATGTGATAATTATAAATATATTTTTAATATATCCGTAAAATATAATATTTATTTATTAAATAACAAAGAAATTAAAATTGGATGAATGAATGTGTGTGTGTGTTTGTAGATTAAAATTGATTGATATATCGATCGAATAAATAACTCATGTTGGATTTAGCCTTCGATCCAGCAGTTTGAGTGGATTCATTAGACAGGACTAATTAACATGTACGTAATTATAATTTGTGGGTCTCCATACGCAGTACAACCTCCACGTGGTGGAAACCTGGGTCGATATATTACAACCGATGTGATCAGATATTGTAATGTTGTAAACAATACAAGTACTGTCCGGTCTAATTAACTTCGTATTTACTGGCAGTTAACTAATCTTTCTATTCTTTTAACATTTATCTAATCGTCGCCTTATGCGCCTTATTCACAGTTGTAAATAATTCTATCACAGAAATTGATATTACGTTGTCTATAATAAATCAACGGAATTATGCGGTCTAGTTAAAATTTATTGATCATTTTTCGTTATTTAAAAAATACGATAAGTTTATTATAATAAACGATGCAACTAACATTTGAGCTAATCAATCGAATAATACGACGCGTTGACAAAATATTTGTATTTTCTTATTGGTAGGCTTAATATTCTCTCGGAAAAAAATTGATAGAACATTTTGCAAATACAGATTACGTTGTAATTAATTTTTCTAAATAAAAATAGAGTTCTTAAAAAAAAGAAACGGGGCAAGAGAGGAGAAAAAAGTAATCGGTTAGAATTTTAAAAAATTCATACAAAGTAATTAGGGCGAGAAATCTTAAACGCGTTAAACGATGAGAAAATGAAAAAGCTTAGCGGAAATAAAAAATAAAAAGAGAAAGAAAGAGAGAGAGAGAGAGAGAGAGGCCGATGGTGATGCGGATTTTAACGAGCAATGGAGAGAAAGAGAAGGAAATAGAAGGAAGAAAGAGAGTCATGGAAAGAGGGGGTTGGATGGGAGAGGGGGGGGCTGGTTTATGCATTTTACGGCGCCCACACACGTCGGGGGGTCGACGTATAATTTTAGCATCATCAACGCGGTCAGAAGTTCTTTCCTTCCTTCCTTCCTTCCTTCCTTCCTTTCATTCCTTATGAAAGTAAAAGAATACATAAAAATAGAAAAGTAAAAATATGAAAAAATGAACAAAAAAAAAAATCCGAGAAAGAAAGGAAGAAATAAGGGCCCCGTGACGGTTTGAATTGTGCGTGACCACGCAGACCGATTGATTTAGTGAGCTTTCGGGACTAAGCTAATTGCGGACAAAGCATTTCAAGCTGCATTTACTCTCGCACTTGAGCCAGCTTAAGCTCGTCTTACAAATCGATCGATCGTCCAAACCAACCCTGTCACCCTCCCCCCCTCCTCCCACCCCACCTTTACCCCGTTTTACCCCCTTCTTCCGCAGTTAGATGGTGTCGGACTGAACCTAAACCTAAACCCCCCATCAACGATCGATCCTCCCCTCTCATCTATTTCTCTTTTTCTTTCTTCTTTCCATTTGTTTTCCACCCTATCTTTTTTTCTATTTCTTTCTTTCTTTATCTATCTATCTATCTATCTATCTATCTTTTGATTTATCTATCAATCTGTGTATCCGTCTACTTGTCTCTTTTCATTTGTCTCTATTTCTAACAAACCTTATCCATGGTCCATTCTCTTTTTCCCCAACTATTCGTATTACTTTGTTTTTCTAATTATTTATAAATCTATGTATCTCTCTCTCTCTCTTTCTTTTCATTTGTCCGTACTTCTATTTTATTTTTTTTATTTTTTTTTTTTTGTTTTTCCAACTATCTCGGCGTCCGTGTTTCTTTCTAATTGCCCGTACGTTTATCTCTTTCTAATTATCCTCAATGTCCGTCTCTTTTTATTTTCTCAGCACATGTCCGTCCTACTTTTTTTTTTTCTTTTCTTTTATGTCCCATTACATCCACTTATTCCATTCACGACACAAAAACGTTTCAAATTCTATCTATCTCTCATTATTCTTTTCATTTCTTCTTCTTTGGTAACACGTAATTTCATGAATATTGGAGAAACACGCAAAATGACAATTTTGTTTTTCTTCATAGATTTGTATCGATTAAATCAATGCATTTGTAATATCTTGTTTGGAAATTCGTCTGACATTTGGGATCAATGTAATCTAGATGTTGTAACCCCTATGCACTTTAACGCGATAGGGCGGGTACAGCTGTTCGAACAACAGCCACTGTTCAAACTGCAATGAGAACGGGAACATCGTCGAGGACAAATTACTCCTAGGAGAGTCGTGTGCACGTTGATTGCTACGAATAAATTTTCTACAAAGATTTAGTTAGTTAGTTAGAAAATAGGATTAATTAACATTGCAAATATATACCATTTCGTCGAAGACGTTTCCATTCCAATTGATTTCTATAGTTTTCTATGCGTTCATCGAGGATCTCTTTGAATAATATTTTCATAATATTCAAATTTTATTTTATAAGAAATGTGTAATAATTATTTGATGTATTAAAAAGAAAAAAAAAGAAGTTTCTGTAATATTAATTTTTTATCTACACAAAAATTCGTATAAAAACATTGATTTACGTTACATTGAATTTCGCAATATAAATTTTAATAATTATTAGAGATACTCGTAGATTCGATTAATTTATAATATTATATGCACGAAGTTAAGATTAATATTTAATATCCGTGTTATGAATAGAGAGATTTTCAAGGAAATTAGTTAGTTAAAATAACACGAGTAAACATTTCAAGCATATTTCGCCGAAGACGTTGTGTAAACTTGGCTCACAATGTTTACGAGATATCTTCCATAATATTTCCAAGATTAAAATTACTTATTTTCATTAAAAAATAATACCTATTTTAATAATAACAATATTTTTCGCTTAAAAATAAAAACCCTTTAATCACAGCAACTACCGTTGTTGAGTAATGCATTTAATAAACTTAAAATATTTATTATAAAACATATAACATATAATGAATAAAATGAATAAATAAACATGTCAATTGATGCAATATTAAACACACGGTTTATAATTTTAATTAAAAACGTAGAAATATTCAATGAATTTATAATATCATATATATCACATCGAACTTAATATTATAATTGATTCCTTAGTCATCTTTCAATTATATTCACCTAATCGAATACTTTTGATCTTAAAAATGAATAAACATATCAAGATTGGAACCACGGTCAATCATTTCAATTACAAACGCATAAATTCAATGAATTTATAACGTAATATACGTTACATCGGAATAAATATTATAGTTGATTCCTTAGTCATGGTTAAACAATTCGCCTAATCGGATACGCGTGGTGATACGCAAAAGAAAGAGAAAAAGAGAGAAAGAAAAAGAAAGAGGAGGCGTGATATCGGGTTAGGATCGATAGAACAAGACGGACTGCATAGTGAAACGTGAGCGTATCCGTTCCAATTAATTCGATGGCTCGCAAATGGTGTACCTTGCTCTTACAGGCAGCACGTTTGAACAATGCGGGGCTGTGGGTCGTGCCCTGAGGTCAGGAAGAGCTCGTAAAAATGTTTCTCATTGGATCACGAAGGCGCGACAACGATCAACTAAACTTTTCCCCCTTTTTTTTCCTCCCTCTTCCATTCTCTCTCTCTCTCACTCTCTCACTCATTCATTCACTCGTACTCTTTCTCTTTTTCACTCTCGTTCACTCACTTTTATTCTTTACCACGCTTGTTCCTCGATTTACGCGGGATTATTCCTTCCTTCTATGGGGTTTTTTATGTTGTTTTTTTCTTTGACCACGGAAATTGAAACTACTATTATGCTATTACAAAGAAATGAAAAGAAGAAAACTGATATCAAGGTCTATAAGATATTATACTAATATTTATTTCATATATTTGTGATTTAATAAGTAGTCCATTTTGAATTGATAAGGAAAAATTCGATTATCTGTTTAATTTTAGTTTAATCCACTGTGGCATCGTTTTATTTTTTCTTTAACTATGGTATTGTACATTACGTTATTTTTGGATGATTTTATGGAATTTTATATTTGAACTTTTACAACAAATATATATTCATTGTAAAAAGAATGATGAAAACTGTCGAATTAATTGTCAATCATTGATGTTGACATAACTTTATATAAATTTTATTTTCCATAATCTAAACATAAATTCAACATCTTAGAGGGTCGAGATAAATTATGATAATCTCAAAAACGTATACTTAACGTTTCGAAGTTACTTACACTATAGTAATTAGCAGCTCATAATAATTGTTGGTACGTAGATCCTTTTATTTATTATTTTTTTTTTGTTTTGTTTAAAAACATTTTCAATGCTCAGCACGTATCGCGTCTTGTTTCGTTGAAACATCTACCCGCTTGCTAAAACTCTCGAGCACAATCGTCTTGAAACTTTATGCATATCGTTATGCCACGGCACGGTTAGAGTTCAGTACGAAGTTGAAGAGTTTGGAATATACTATGCGAGTCACGTATATATTATATAAACGTATACATATATATATGTATATATACATGTGTAGACGATTTGACAACGAATATTTACATCGTTTAATATACACCGATATGACATCGTCAAATCATTTATACAACACCCATCGTGTATTAGTATAATAATTACACCATTTAATTATCCTGTCGTTGCAATTTACACACCGAGATCAATTATTTTCTCGACGTTATTTAAATTATTCATTTGTTCAATAGACTAATACGATTGTGTCTCCTTTCTCTCTCTCTCTCTCTCTCTCTCTTTCCTTGTTAAACGAATATATTTCGATCTCATAATTATCATTTACAAAATTAATAACAAAGTGAAAATAATTATACGAATATACAGTATCGCGTCAATGAATCACGTACCATTGTTTTTGTCTAGCAATTATAAAAAATTAATTCAATAAATTTACAACGTACTTACGAAATTAATTTCAACGAATGATTTAATAAAATCGTGTCAATCTGATTAATAATAACAAAAATATTGTTCGCATTGATGTAATAATATCGTAGACTTGTTAATCATATCTCGAATCGTTTTATTATTTCGATAGGAATCATTTTGTAGACATATGCTGTAATAAATCATAGAAATCAGTTTTTTATTGGAAGATATTTCGTGAATCATTGACGATTTCATTTCGTAGGACAAATACCTCCACTTTGTGGTGTAATATTTACGAGTATTGAATGTATTATATATTTCATTCGAATATATTCGTTCGCATTCTCCTTCTCCCTTCACTTTCTTCATTTTACTTTTTCCTCGTCGTACGAGATTTTACGCCGGAAGTTGCAAGGAAAATTTATCGTCGCGAACGATATCGGATTTACGGGGGCAGCTTTGAGGGTAATTTACGAGGAACACACCAAGTGCCACTCGAATTATTAAATCCCACGCGTATGCGACAACGATAAAGTCATTTGATGCTTGTTACAGAATTTTGATAACCAAAAATAGAAATTTTTTATCATTATTAATGTATATTCAAATATACATATATTTTATTTTATATACTTAGTGGGGAGGAAGGGGGGAGGTATTAGAAATATTATTACATTATATATATGCATAAATCAACAAATCTATAAATCAATCGATCAATCAATAATAATATTAGAAATTTGAAAAATTAACAGAGATCTAATAACAATAATAATAATTCTACATACACGAACAATTGATAACGAATATCAGAAGATATTACCATCATAAATTATCTTTAATTTATTTTAATATTAATTATTTATTTATATATTTATATTAATATTATTATTTTAATTCATTTATATTTATAATTTTAATTTATTTTATTATCAACGCTGTATATTACATTTTCTATTAATAATAATAACGATATATAATATTCATATATAATATAATAATAATGAAATAATATTTTTTGAATTTAGACAAAAACACACGTATATTTTGGTAACGATCTAGTTTATCGATAATAGACACTGGAATACTCGATGAACGTCCGGTTGACAGATGAATCATCGACGCCTTGGACAAGAGGGGTGCTCGACGATTGACTTCGATTCGATTCGAAGTTGGTATACGGGGAGAATGTAGGAGACTTTAAGTGGGGTGGAGGGGGAGGGGGCGGAGAGGGTAAAGAGGAGGAAGAGGCGTTTGCACGCTCTATAAACGATTAAATGCACGGTAGCTCTTCACGTCCCGCGTGTCGAGTGACGTTTCTCTCAACAAACTCACACGTGCGACGTTTTCACTAAAGAATATAATGCACGTTTGCTCTATGTACACACATATAGCTGTACATATATGTATGTATGTATGTATGTATGTATTTGTATGGATAACTATATACATGTATTGTAGGTATCTATTGTAAGTATATATACTCTTCTATATATGTACATTTTATATAGGTATGCATATATGTATTTGTATGGATAACTACATACATGTATTGTTGGTATATACTCTTCTATATATATACACATTTCATTACACAGGGTTCATTAGTAATCATGATATCAATAGGAAACTTAAACAAGAATAGTTTGAAATTATTTGATAAAAATTTGATACAAAACATGTTAAAATAATAAGTTGTTTCACTTTAGAATTAAAATACGAAACAATTTTGTATTCCAACCATAAAGGGTGTTCTGTAACTAATGGGTACATGCGAACAACAGATGATTCCTCGCGAAAAATTATAATCGAAAATGTTGAATCAAATTTGTTCTTATTAATCTTTTTTTTCTTTTTTTATTATCGTAATAAATATGTTTGCAAATTTTGTCTCAAGTATTTGTGAAGTTTACTATATATATATTTTATGAAAGAGTGTATAATGAAAAAAAGAAAGAAAGAAATGAGAATACAAAATCGTGATCACTGCACACACATTGTTTTATTGTTCACGAGGATGAACACGTTAACTCCTGGAAAAGCAACGAGCACGATGACGATGACGATGACGATGACGATGACGATGACAATAATGAAGACGATATAGCTTCGAGGTGCGTATACACGATGACAGCGGGGAAGAATGATGAGAGGGTGGATTTCTTATTGGCTACGGGTGAATGAACACGCTCTGAAATTTATATTCGTACTTTGAAATAGATCTTGGAGTCACTGAAAGATGTTCTGTTTCTTCTTGCTTTCTTATTGCCTACTGATTCATTCGAATATTTTTGCTTTTTTTATCGTGCTTTTATTCTTTTACGAATGTCTCCAAACGTCGTGCAACACATTTTTTTCTTTCTTTATATTTAAAATAAAAAATAAAAGATTAGAAAATATAAAGGATGACAGAACACACACAATTTATCTCTTTATTTTTATTATTATTAAAAATATTTTGTTGTATTCGAGAAATTGCCTAAAAGTCAGATTACTTGTCATTCATTTCATTTTGATATGAAATCTATTTAATTTTAACAATATTTATTAATAATCTATCGTTTAGCATTTGTAGATATGTGTGGTGTCATACAATATGTGCCATTTAATAGTAAAACAGTGAATTACAAATATATTATCTATAGTAGGTAACATTTATTGATAGAAAAATATAAAATAACTAAAATGAGCTCTATTCTTTTTGTTTTAATAAATATCTTAGGCCCATTCGAAGTTTGAAAACTTTCAATTTCAATAGTAAAATAATTTAATTATATATACTCCCCCCGACATCTTACAATTAAATCATTATTCTTTGTTATCAGAATATAGTGTTGATCATAGTAGAACTCTATCTTATCGATGGAATCATGATTGATCTTATAAAATTATAGGTTATGTGCACCAACACTATATCTAGTATTTAATTGCTTAAGTTAATCTATATATATAAATAAAATAAATGTTTTATAGATGATGTTAACATTTTGTACAAAATTCCCATTATTTTTATTTCCGAACAATGTCTAATAATATACACACACGCACACGCGAATACAGGAATATAATTAGAATAAAAAAGAACACAATATAACAATAATTATTAATTATTCATATAAAAAGAAAAAAAAATAAGATAATTGTACAATAAGTTATAAGAAACAATTTAATACATACATATATACACACCGCTTAAGTTATACAAATGGATCGTACGTAGAAACTTTAGAAAAAATTTCAATTATAATTTTTTGTTCGTATCACAATTAGCAAATAGGATCGTTCGAATCCGTTTAACGCGTAGATGAAAAACGCGATAATATTCGAATAAATAGAATATTATTAAATATAAAATCAACAATTATACATCGTTACAAAGCTAATGATTCGGTTACAAATTGTTTTTAATAATCGGATCAAAGACTATCAAACTTTTTTATGAAAAAATTGAATAAAATTGAATGTAACGTTCGATGTACGTAAACGTAAAATCCTGAGATATTTACATTCGTACGAATATTATAAAAAAAGAAAAGAGAAAAAGATAATAAGAATAAATTGACAATACGTAGAAAAAAAAAACAAGAAAAGAAATGGAAAAAACAAAGCTAATAATCATCTGATTTCGTTTAAAGTTTTTCACCACTGAGATTAAGCACATTGTAATAAGAATGATCAGGAAACCTGTCTAATTCAATGTAATCGGTTTCATCGAGTAATAGTCCTTCTGCCAAACTAACAAGCTCAGTAAAGGATGGCCTACATGCTGGATCCTTGTCCCAACAATAGTACATAATATTATACAATTCACGTTTGCAGTGTTCGGGTCTATCCAATCTGTATCCTTCTTTGATTCTCCTCATTACCTAAAAAAAATAAATAATAATAGATGAAACACGGATCTAATAAAACTATTACAATAACTAAAACAACAAAAAAACATTATTACCTCAGCTGCTGCTAATCCAGGATATGGTGTAGACCCTAACGTTACAATTTCCCAAATGAGAACACCAAAGCTCCATATATCTGATTTAACGGAAAATATATTATCGTACAAGCTTTCAGGAGCCATCCATCTGATCGGTAATCTTCCTTCCGATTTTCTTTCATAAATTTCATTGGCAGCCATGTCTCTTGCGAAACCAAAATCTGCAACTTTGCAGGCACGATTCTCGTCTATTAAAACATTACGAGCTGCTAAATCTCTGTGAATTATACCCTTCGAGGTCAAGTGTTCCATTCCTTTAGCGATCTAGATAAAAGTAAAACGAAAAAATCGTAAATAATTGATATTTTAAACATAATCGTATTATCCTAATATTGCAATGTTGGAGATTTGGCAAAAGCCCAAGTAGCTAATTCAAAATATTTAATAAAAAGATAAGAAAATAATTCGATAACAATTTCATTACTACCACCACAACAACAAAACGTAATAATATTAAATTTTCAAAGTAATCATAACAATTTACTTGATAAACGAATCCAGTAAGATCTCTGGAAGTTAGGCCAGGTCTGCCATGATTCCTTTCTTCCCTCGATGCTCGGAGAAAACTTTGTAATTTTCCACCACTCACATATTCGAGAATAACGAACATGGGTTCCCTTTCTGTACAACATCCAAGTAATCTGACAACATTAGGATGAGGTTCCAAACTCTTCATTACTCTTAATTCTTGTGCCAGATCTAGTCGTTCTCTTTCAGTTGCATTTTCTTTCAATGTTTTAACTGCTACGACCGTGGCACCAGCTTTACCATCGATGTCCAAAGCTTCGCATTTCCAAACTTGACCGAAACATCCTTCTCCGAGGATATTGAAAACCTAATTGAAGGATCCATTCAATTATTAGCTTTGTTTAATCGATTTAATGAACTCAGCGTGCCACTTTGAGAGTTGTAATTTTGTATTTTTGTGTATGAATATATTTTGATAATAAATAAATACAAATTCTTATTAATAATAGATAAAACATACAAAATATTTGCACATTTTATTTTATGAAAATCATTCGATGTGGAATTCTATAGAATTTCTAATAGAAAGAATTGAAATCCTTAAAGCCTTAGAAATGCTTCACCAGAGAAATAAAATGGCGCATTGGGTTCAAGACAATTGATGAACGGTGTTAAACAAGAGCTAATGTTAGATAGATAAATTATCTGTTATCTACCTTCAATCTATGTCTGGGAAACTCCCACTTGTCGTCCTGCTTGTTCAGAATACCACCTTGATTTTCCTTCTCCCACGCCTCGTATCTATTATTGTGAGCCTTCGGGCCTCTCCAACGTTTCAAAACTAGTGATGGATCGTCGGATATATTCGACACGCTCACTGAAGCCTGTTCTTTCTGTAAATAATGCAAAATTTAACATCTATTTTATAATACAACGGTATTTCAGAAAATAACCGTGAGAAAACGCGATTTTTTTTGTTATATTGTCTATTGTATTATATTATTTATTAGCAATAGTAAAAAATAGTTACAGTTGTAATATAATTTTTTGTAAAAGTATAATGAATGTATCAGAGAATTGGCAATCTACGAATAAAAAGATTCGAAGATTTTGTAATACGTCTATAAAATATTATACAAGAAATTAAATCTGTAGTAATGGCTATAGTGATTTATATATATATGTGGATTATATTAATTATAATGCAATAGAATTTTGATCACGAGGATATTAGTAATTATTTTCAAAATTATGAATATATCAGTATTGGTGTGTATAATAATGCAATTATATATAAGAATAAATTGATGCAATGGTTTTATAATGTGTCTATAAATTGTTACATGTATAGTATGTAATATGGTATACAATGTGTATAGTGATTGTTAAAAAGAATAGTCATTTTATCTGATTCATGTAGAAATTATGCAATTATCAATGATTCACACTTATTATATAGGAATAAAATGAATCAATGATTTATCCATATATATATACATATATGTCAGTATATAAAGAAGTATATACATTTCTAATAATTCATAAAACAAATAAATATTGTAATATGATTAAACTTGATCAGAATAAAATAAAAAACCTTACATATACATATATATTTGATATTTAATCGAATATGAAATTACAAGGAGTATCAAATTTACCGTATCTTCCTTGGACTTTTTGCTAGCACACATTTTGCTCCTGCAAGACCAGGCACTAACACCAAGGCCGAGAACAAGAGCAAAAACCGCCCCGATCGGTATCAAAGTCATCACGATCTCGTTTGAAGGCAATGCTTCCTTTGGCGCAACCTTGGAACTTAACGTAGCTACTTCGATTTCATTACTATCGATAAAATCCTGCGCCAACTTAGGTGACTTTAAAGGATTTTCCTCTCTAGTCGATTTGCTACCTTCCGAAAGTTGTAATTTCGTCGTTTTCGAGCCGGTCGTTGAAGTAGATGGTGAATTAATTGATGCTTGTTGATGAGGTATCGATGGTCTTGGGTATGGTGGTAAATTATGAATCGGTATTATCGGTGGCCTGATTCGTCCACCCGAGCCATGTTGATTTGGAAACGGTGTCCTGGTAAAAATAAAAACAAAAACAAAATAAATAAATTATATATATATATATATGAAGTAATTCCTGATGGAAAATTTAAAGGGACCACTTTTTTTCGTGGATTTCACGATGAACGATAATGAATAATGTAACAGTGTGGATTCTTCGTGATTTATCGAGAAAGTCTCAAGAACATGTTTGCCGTTGATCGACCCTCTTCGATGTACACTGTGATCGTTTTAAAAAAATACAAAAAAAAAAACACGAGGAAAGTATATAGGATAAAAACTTGAGGGGGACTCGTTGTTCGGGATCAATTTTGAACGAGTCGTGTTCCCATTGGTATTATGATATAATCGTAATAAAACAAAATAAAATAATCATGATTTGTTTGTTTTTCCCTTCGATCATATTGTTCGATTTATTTATTTCTTACTCGTGTAAATGAAGA
The DNA here is from genome assembly GCF_010416935.1 of Polistes fuscatus. Classification (NCBI taxonomy): domain Eukaryota; kingdom Metazoa; phylum Arthropoda; class Insecta; order Hymenoptera; family Vespidae; genus Polistes; species Polistes fuscatus. The sequence continues at coordinate 8,532,704 of NW_025113151.1, read as the reverse complement.
GTAATAAAATGTGATTACCAGGTGTGTCCACCGCTAGGTGCCGATGTATTTCTAATATTAACGTAAACCTCGGCCTTTGCTGTGAGTTGACCGTCGGAAACGGTCACGTAAAGGAACAGGTTCTGTCCTCCCTGGAAAGAAGAAGCAAGAAGTTCAATCTTGGTATCTCTCTCTCTCTCTCTCGACATCAGGACCATACGTGGCTCGTGTTACGTTTTCAATACTCGCAAAACAAACGTTCAAGTTATCTATGTCGATGTTCTCTTACGATACTTTTTTGTATGTGAATTGTGTGTGTATTTGTATGCATGCATTGATGCATGCGTGTATTATTTGTTGCTTTGATGGTACATGACTTCGTGTTATCGACCGAGTGTAGCATTTATTCTACGCTTGTTCCTCGAAGACGATCTTGACCTTTTAACAAGCTAACTATGTTTGAGTTGTTGAAGATGTATTTGTTACATTGATTATGGTTTGTATTTTAATAATTACCCAAGTGAAATATAAATATTTAATGTATATAACTTTAAATTTGATATTATTATGCTTATATTAAGTATTATGTTACTTAAATTTGGCAAATTATTTAAAAAGAGAATTTTTTCTTATACGAGCTAACAAATAATTTTGATAAAATGATAAAAAAATAATTATATTAAGATAAATTCTTAGAAAATATATTTGTATGCAGTATTACAGAAGATTAATTATTGTCAATATTTGGCAAGACAATTATTGATTATTTGTTAATTTACTTGTGTGTGTGTTTGAATTAGGTCAAAATATTGTACACTTACTCTTCCTTTGAGAGTTTCATTAAGAAAAACAGTGCCAGTACTATTGTCTATGTAAAATGGCAATGGTCGTTGAGGACTATCGTCGCCATTGTAACTATGTCCAAGTGGTTCGAGTCCATAGGTCAATTCGTCCTGTTCATTGTCCTCGGCACGTACTCTCGTCACAATACTACCTACAGGTTCCGAATCAGGAAGAACCCAATTTCTTTCCAAATACATAAAGGGTGGTGTATTGTCGCTCAATTGACATCCTGTAAAAAAATAATCGTAATTGAATTACCTATCAAATTATTATAAAATAATGTATTATATTATCTAATCGTTCATTGTATTCAACAATTTGTATAACGTTGAACGAAAGAATATTAATTAATTATTATGAACAAATAAATTGATTATTTTAAAAAATATTCGATTTATACGGTATTAATTATATGATAATATTAAAATATTTATATGATATGACAGTGATTTATTTATGAAATTAATACTTTTATTTTTGTATTTATTTTAAGTTTATATATTAATAAATAATATAATAAATATAATAATGAATTAATAATAATTATTATATAAAGTATTTTTAATAATAAAATAAAATAATTATAATATCAATCGTATATATATATATATCCATATGGATAATTTCGAAAACGATTTGCATGGATGCAAGGAACATTTTTTTTTAATTTTTTATTTGTCGAACGTTAATTAGCTACGAGTAATTTATTTTTATTATAATTAGAGAGAGCAGCGGGTGTATGCAACGCGAGAGATCGGCCTTGATATGCATTCTTTCTTTATATTATTTTGAGTACGTATCGTCAATTAGAGTGTGACCCTTTAGGCTATTTTCTCTTCCATCACTTTTCAATTCCTTTTTTAATATTACGATTATTATTCGATCACTGTGAAATTTCGTAATCGATTATGGTTGCGATAGTTTAAAGTTCACGCGAGTACTAAGTTATATAGAAATTTATTTATCGTTCGGTATTATTATTCGAATAAGAGATCAAACGATTAGATTATTTTAGAAAGTTTCAACTATCTAATTGTTGTATTTTTCATCTGATTAGGATAAACAATTTTATGATTTATATATATAGGATAGAAAGTTGAACTGTTTAATGTTCGATTGCTCGATTTCATTAGAATTCGAATATGGATTATAAATTAGAATATTTTCCGAACAAAGTATTTGTACAATTTTCATTTAAATTGAGATAACAAATTGACTGATTAGTAATCGTTCAAAAATTTCCCAGTAAAATTGTATTCTTTTAAGAACAATTAAATTTTATTGAACATTTAATAATAGGATAAAAAAACATGTCTAACGGATTTTTATGTAATTTTACATAACATTCTTCATGTATTATATACATGTAGAGACATAATATTACCTATACACAAGAGTCAATACTAATTAAACATTCTAATAGCGTAGACGGGGTTTCATCATCGTTATTATCTTGTTATCTTTCAATAAAGTCTTTATAACCGATTATGGTAGAACTTATTGTGTTTGAAAAGGCGCAACGGGAAGCAACATTCGATGTGAGGCATACCGATGAGTTTTCGTGCGAACAAGAGAAAGTCGTTTCTTCGTATAGAATGAATGTATACTTCCGTGTCTCCAATTTAACGATTTTCATTAATTTCCATGAGAATTATTTATGCGATAATCGAATGGTTTGTTAAATCTATTATAAATCCTATACTATCGTAATTAGTCGCGAAAGAAAATATTTACTATCAACGCCAAACGAAATTACAGTAATAGAAAATAATTATTAAGTATTTTGCGGTTAAGTACAACACATTTTTCCATTTAACATAGTTTTTCAAGGTTGATTAAAAACTAATTACAATTTTTTTCTTATTTCGATATAAATAAATGAAAATGTTATAAATACTTCGAACGAAAATCCTCTAGTTTTTAAGAAAAATTATATTAATCATTAATAATTAAATCAAATAATTATTATAGTCAGATTATAAGTCAATATATTATCACACAGACAATAACAATTACATTTTATTTTTATAAATATAATCACTTGGAAATTTCGTAATAACTTACAAGCAAAAACATCGAGATTATATTAAAACGAGATAATTTAAATAATTAATGTTAATAAAAATTAATTATCCCTTATACATATACACACACACACACACACAAACATAGCATATTAATTATCATAATTTTCACCATTGACAAATGACAATTACGTTTCTTATATAAATAATATAATTAACCAGAAAAAGAGAAGTATGCTAAAAACATTTTGTTTAAACGAACATTGCGGTTCCTTAAGATAATATAATAATTTCATTTAAAATGAAATAATAATCTCTCTCTCTCTCTCTCTCACAAGAAGACACTTACGACAATTTGTTGTTCCCTCGTTTCTATTATCCGTAATATAATTTCTCTGTCTCATTCTTACTAATTCATCTGCTCGCAGGAGCCATGTGCCTTATTTAAAAACAGTAATCACGACTATTATTCATGAGAATACCGTGTAACTGTATTCTCACGGTGCAGTGACTTTGCTACCAGCTATTATGCACCGCATTCGAGAGAGTGCTCGAAATAAAGAATCAGAAGCCGCGTGGTTAAACCAATGACGACTACGACGACGACGACGAAACAAGACGTAAACTTTAAACTAAAAAACTAAATGCAACTACGAATAATACAACCTACAGACGGGAGGACTCTTATTGTTAAAGACGATCCTGCTACGCATTGTAATAGTTTTTAAAACCGCAATAGGGAAACGTATAATGATAGTTCGTGCTTTCTGAACGTTCACCGTTTTCTCTTCAATTTCGAAATAAACCCTCCAGATATAAAAGTCCAGAATTTTTTATTATTTTTATTTTATTATATCTAATATAATATTTTTATCATTTTATTTTATTATATTTAATATAATATTTTTATAATTTTATTTTATTATATTTGATATAATATTTTTATATATTATATTATTTATTATATTTATAATATATAAGTTATTAATTTTCTATTAGATATATAAAGCTACAATTAAGCATTCATTATTATTATTTTTATTATTATTATTATTATATTATTATGATGATAAGAGAAAGAGAGAGAAAGAAAATGATGGCAAGGTCGATCGTTTTATTCGTTCGTTATTTTATTTATTCGTTCTCTTTTGAAAATGGAAAAATAAGAATAAGAAGAATATGTAAAAGCATACGGTTATGTTCGTGCGTCGGTTAACACCAATGCGTTTGGAAGAACAGCATGGAGAGAAAGTGGGACGATGAAAGTGCGACCGAACGGCTCAACTGACACTCCGAGAGCTTATATGCTTTTTTTTTTTTCTTTTCTGTTGGCTCGTCTGTGCTTCACGTCTGCTGCTTCTTGTATATATTCATCTCTTTTATTCGCATAGCAAATTTGTGGTATTTCTTTGAGGGAAAACTGTTTTATAATATTTTTTTTTTCCTTTTAAATATAGTATAATTAAATATTTATTTAATAATAATAATAATAATAATAATAATAATAATAAGAATAATGATATTTAATTTCCAGGAGTAATTGAATTTTGTTAAAATATTCATTTGTAGTTTATTAATTTTTCCACAATCGCAGAGTATATATATTTTGTTTGTTTTATCGACAGGTTAGGTTAATTATTTATTTAATAAATAAATATAAATTTTGTCAAGAGTAATTCTTTAATTGTTCTTCTTTTTTCTTTTTGTTTTTTTAATTTTTTTGATACATTTCTTCAAAACAAATTTCGTTAGTTATTCAATTAGGAAAAATAATCTCTTTCAGGTTTATGTTTAGGAAGAGAGTGTATAGGTTGTTTGTAAAGATCTAGCCATAAGGTAAGCAGCAGTTGCCACTAATAGCTAGAAAGTCAGTCCATCCGCTGTGTTGGCTAGTTTGATTTATGTTTAAGATACAAGACTTCAAACCGGTTTTCACGAAGCGAGAGCTTCGTTGAATCGAAAATGACAAAATCTCTTGCAAGGCCACAGGAAATGATGGACCAAAGAGAACAGATAATATAAGATTAAATCGAATCAACGCGTGTGCTGTGTTCACTTTTTATCGAATCACTAGAAAAACATATGAAATCATTTGCAATGTGATTTATTCGATTGTTAACCCTAACGCGTTAATATTAATCGAAAGAAAGTATGTGAAATTAAATTGAAATTCAATCGATAAATAATATTCTATATAAATAATTATCGAAAAAAGAAAAAAAAGAAATTGAGGTATTTTATTATAACGTGTTATTTGGAAAATAATAATAAATGAATGATATTCGATTAGATTTTAACGTTTTCAAAGTAAAAAAAGACGTATCAGTGTTTTTTTTTATAAATTATTAGTATAATGAAAAATCGATAAGAAATATTATTAAATAAATATACTTTGGTCGTATGTTCTATTAATTAAAAAAAAACAATCAATGATCTCGTCGTCAAAAGTGAGTATTTTAAAAATGGTACTTTAATGAAATTCGTTGAAATTTATTTACAATATCGAACAAAAAAATCAATAATAAATCATTAACGAAAATCAAAAATACAAAAAATAAAACAAAGTATGCTCAAAATAAATTCACTCGAATTTTACTCTCGTGAAGTAAACCACGTTACGTGAAATAAAATATATGAATTATCCTAGAAAAAGAAAAGGTATCGACACATAATTTGATATTTGAAAAAATAACAATGTTCGATCATTGATTAATATTCGATTCGCTTTCAACGTGTCTCAAAAGCATTAACCGTATCGAATAATCGTTTTAAACATCGATACTAGATTTTCGATATATTGAGAACGATTTAAAAATTCTATACTTTCTTATTAGAAAAAAATAAAAAAAGGACAGATTAAAATCTAGCAAAGATGTTGCGTGTATATTCGATTCAGGCTTGGTTGGTGCATTCGAAAGACAGGTGCGGTTTTCGTCGAAGGACTCGAAGAGAATGGTGGTTGTGCATTGGCTTCGTAAGTAACGCAAGACGTAACAGGATTTGAAAGTGAACTACTCGATTTCTGTCGTTGCTGCCATGGAGATTTCGATTCGAGAAGGTGCAGGCCTTTCCTTTAAGAATCCGAGCTCTCTTTTCTCTTCGACTCTCCAATCGAAGATAGAGATAAAAAATCAAATAAAAAAATTCGAAAGAGAAAGGAACACCTTTTTTTTTTTTTCTTTTATATTCATTAATAATTTTCTTATTATATTATTATCGTACGTTTTTAAATAAGAGTGTTTACACGTATACGATAATTATATACGTAAAATGTTTATAATAATAGCACACATGCATATACACACGTGGTGTCTTCCTTTTTTAATATTTGCCACCCCTGAAATAATGTTTATTTTCAAAAGGAAATAATGTCAATTGAAGATGAAATGTAAAATTTAAAGTTGCATTCATTTTGTCCCACCTGCTACTACTTGAAAATTTTAAAACACCCCCTTTTCTTGTATCTTGTGAAATATCATTTTAAAGATAATAAATATCTATGTTAAACTACGTTTAAAAATATAAAATTTAATTAATTGTGATTTACGAGATATAATTTGAAATAATGAAAAATAGTCCTTAGCAATATTTATTTTTTAGTAAATTAATAGATTCAAAAACAATTCACTTTCCTAAGCGTGTACCATGTTTGTATACATGTATGTATATTTGTAGGATGTTGAGGGAAAAAAAAAGATGGAAGAACTTCCAGGAATATCGGAGCTCGAATTTAACGATTCTCGAAAGAGGTCGATGTTTTGTTTCTTTTTCTTTAACTTTAGCTTTGCTCTCTCGTTGTATGGCTACAGAGAAACGAAGGAAAGAACTTTCACTTTGGTGAGGTCACCGTCGGACCTTAAATATTCCTTACCGTGACGCTTCACTTTCATGCGTTGGACTCGAAAATTCTTTTAAGATTGAGATATGTATCGAAATGGAAAATTTCATTTTAAATTCGAATACTTAGAAGAAAAATATATATATGTATATTTTTTTTTTCCAAATTTTCCTCCGTAACTTTTATTTTTATAGTAGAAATTTATGTATCTACGTAATTATAGAAAGAGAAATATATTTATACACTTGATATATATAAAAAAAATGATTATATTAATTTTTATTTATATATATATATACTAATTAAAGAACAAATTATTATAATTATAAAATTTATATAGGTCCTTCATTCTTAAAAATCCTTATTGAAAATAGAAAGAAATTTTCTTTAGAAAATATTTATATATTTATCTTTCAATCATCGTTAACATTTATTATTTATTCTTTTGAATCTATAATGTTTTATACCGTAATATAAATTTATGTATCTATATATTAATAAGAGGAAAAAGAAATATATATATTTGTGCTAGATTTGTAGAAAAATAATTAAATGGTAGTTTTTTGTTTTTATAAACTGATATAAGAAAAGCATAACTATTATAAATGCCATATAGGTCGGACATTCTCAGAGTTCGTTCTTGAGCCTTGATATCGCTCGGAGGTAAGGTATGGGTTCTTGCTCGGTGTCTGGCGACCCGGTTATGCGGCTGGTTTCAACGTTAATTCGTCTGGCCAGTTTCCGATCTCGTTACTTCTGCTACTTTAATTGCGACCTCGAAGGATAAACCTTTGCTTATACTCTGTTATTCTTTTTTCAAAGAACACTTTTTATTTCCCAACCCCCCAACAAAACTAACAAAATATAAATCTAACCTAGAATATGTATTTTTTTCATGAAATATAACAAAATGTTCTATTCAAAATATAAACTGATGATCACATTGAAACGATGAAAGTATATTTGGAGAAACCATCAATTAGAAACAATATTACACAATTGATTTTATCAAAGCTTTCTGCTTCCTTCAAAAAAAAAAAAAACTTCCAATTAAAACGAGCAACGGTCGTGAACGGTACTACGGTTGACACGGTTCAGCTCTTTAACGAATAAGCCATTAATGATGTTTCTAACAACTGTCAAGGAAATGGATAATCAAACGTTTATCAAATAAAGAAAAAAAAAAATAAAAACAAGATTTCCGAAGTTGAACGATTTTAATTGAGCCTAAATGGAAAGAAAATTGGAAATCTTATTTGGAAATCACGATGTTAAGAGATGATTTTAACGAACGTTTTAAAAAAGGGAATATACTTGATGATTCGAAGAAGTGTAAAGGTTTGCAATGACGTAATTTAGCACAAGTATGTCTGACGCAACGTCGGTGGCTCCTTAGACGGAAGTCTGAACGACGCGTCGTTCGAATTTTAAACAGAACCGGTCCTCTATCCCTTCGTTTCAACCAATCCTATCTTTGCTTCACCTTTCTATCCTATTATCAAAGCTTAGAAATCGTTCGATACTTGCTATGTGATCTAACTAATAAGAATTTATACTAAATCAAACGATCAAATAAATATTTTATATTTATTTTTTCCTCGTTACGTATATATATATATATTTGTCCTATTTATTTTTCATTTTTAAATACAAGAAATTATACGTTTCTTTTTATAACACTCGTTTAATCCTCTTACGTTAGACGACATATATATATTTTTTTGTTGTAATTATTTTCATTTCAAATACTACTTCGTAATTGCGTTTAAATATTATTTCATATATATTCTTGTTAGAATACAAAATCTCGTATAAAAAAGAAAAAGATTATTGTAATTAATAAGTAAACATATTTTTTGTTTTCTTTTTTTTTTCTCGTTATTCTCACAACCCAGTTTCGAAGGATTATTTTAAATTACATTTATTTACATATATATATAAAACATCAATATTATTTGTAATCTATATAATTAAAATGAAAAACCTTGAATCTTAACAATAATAACAATAATAAAAATTAGAAAAATTAGAAAATGATCGATGAATGCAACACATATGTATGTATGTAATGTAATATAATGTGCAAGCTCGCGATTTATTTAACGGTACATTTTTCTTAGACGTGGCTACGTCCGTGGAAAGGATTGACGTGTTTCTTTCTCTCTTTTTTTCTTTTGTTCCACTATATTTGTTTTTAATTTCTAATTTGTTATTCAAGCGAAAAGTTTTCCTACGCTATTATTAAATAAAAAATCTAATTTTTCATATTTTTTAATATAACGATATTTTTGAATAGAAAAAAAAAGTAAATGAAATTCGTGGTACGTTCGTAAGAAATAAATTTTATTTATAAAAAATAAAAATAAAGAATTATATTTTAACGGACGAATAAGAATCCGTAATATTTTGTTGTAAATTGAATCATCGTTTTACAAATGTGTTTTAAACAGCGTGAAAATTTCCATACCAATGGAAGAGATTAGAAGAAATCATTCTTAGAATAATTTCTCTTCTTTTTTTTTTTAATTTTTATTCCATTTATCGGAATGATAATGTGTCGACGAGAATAGTTACGTCAATGGAATATTTTGTTTAATCGGTTAAAAGATAATTTTCTTATATAATTATTTTCTCAGAAGATTGACATTAAAATTAATTCCCGTATAGAATCTTTTCAAAATTTGCTATATGTAATTCCCTGTCTCTGTTACGTCATTAAAACGAAAAATCTAATACTCACCAACACCTATTATGAGGCCAACAGCCATAACGATGATGTTCCACCGTTTGAACATCTCGCTACATTGGTTTAAAACGATTCAAACGATTCAATGTCACTTCCAATCGTTCGATTAAATCCAATATCGGTCAAGTTAGACAAACGAGACCTTTTTAAATTGATCCTTCTCTTATCTTCTCTTTTCATCGAAGAAATAAACACTTCACTTCACTTTTCGTACAAATTTTTAAACTAAATCTTTCTCTCCCGCCTTCATCCATCCTCGCAAAAAATATGTGAATCGAAAATTTTTCGTTAAAAAAAAAAAGAAGAAAAAAAAATATATATATAATTCCAATCAAAGGAAATGAAAACAACAACAACAACAACAAGAATTAAAATATCACTCAATCCGTAAGTAAAACAGAGTCGTCAACTTTCTCTTAATTCGAATATCAATACCAGAGCTGCGTATACGCACTTAAACCCACATACACACCTAGAAACACACTATCTTTCTAATTAGACAAATTTTGGATATACGACAAATCGATGATGACAAATCCTTGATAGGTTGGATCGTAGATCTTCTTTGATTTCGATCGATCACGTTAAATCATCGCTGTCATCGAACAATGAATCACTTTTAAAATCATATTTTTTTCTTCCATTTATTTCCCTATCCCTCCTCTCTTCCACTCATTTTCTTTCTCACTTTACCGATATTATGATGATGATGACGATAATAATAATAATAATAATTATAATGATTATAATTATAATGACGATAATGACGATGACGATGAACAAACAGATATCGATCAAAGTTTACTCAACTCTTTGATATTCGTTTCGTTATTATTTATTTGTTCGTATTTTCGTTGGACATAAATTCGATCACATTATTTTATTGGTAGAATATATTGATTAAATTGATTATTCTACTTATTATAAATGTGTATGTCCTAGTTGATTTTTTAAATGACGGCCACGTAAACGTATAACGAGACGGCTCGCGTTCGAGAAGCCGACTGTGAGCACCTTCTTGCTCATGCCCGGCCAAGGTGACTGCCAGCGCCGCCATTATTATGATCATGCTACGAGAAAGGAGAGGAGGACGATGGAAAGCGTAGAAAGAGTCTTCTTTCTCTCTCTTCTTGTCTCCTCTCTACGCATTGGCGTCAAACTTTTATTCGTTTTTCCATCTATTTAGTTTTTCTTTACTTTTCCGAGAAAACAAAATGACAGTTGTTGTATGTCAGCAAAAAGGTGCAAAATTTTTCTATAACATTGTTTGATATAATATTTATATAGGAATGAATTTTTATTAGAACGTTGACAAATTAATTGAATTATTTATTCTGTGCTTTTATATCGATTTACAATTTTTATCTAATTTTATATATAATTATTGTTTTTATATAAATGATATCTGATTGTGTGTTTTGTTAAATTTTACAGTTTTAATAGTATTGTTTTTGGATTAATGTAAAATTAATAAGTATTCATTGGATATTAGATCAATTTATTATGATCTTAGGAAAAATATATTGATACTTAAAAATAGGATACTAGGTTCATGTATGGAAAGTATACAAATGATTATATTGTTTAGATGAATTCAAAAAAGGTGATTAAAACTTTACAAAATTATTTAGATTATTTCATGGTTTTCACTTTAGTTTGAAATCTTTATTCAATTATTTTGTAAAATATAAAAATGTTAATTAATAGATTTAATTGAGAAATTTATTGTAGTTTTAAGAAGGATAAGTCGACGCCTATGGTGATACCTGCTTTCATACTTCGCGAGTACATAAATCTTACATCTGAGGACAAGGTTCTTTCTACTTTCTTCTTCCATTGATCTCTGAATTGTTAATTACTATTTAATTAATGTTTAACTGTTTAATTATCAATATACAGAATAGGATATATATTTTAAAAAATGCTATGATATCTATTCCAGTAGTATTCGATTTGTTCGTTTCTCTTATTAAAGAGATCATCGGAAATAAGAGAATATATGGAAAGACTATACCTTGGTGACGTAGTGGTAGTAAGAACCACGAATGCGGACAGGTAGCTGTGGTATTGTGGGATTTAAGAATATCATGCTTACCTGAAATGAAGATCAAAAAATTGTGGATTCAAAAAGAATGAAAATAAAAGCAAAGAAAATTTAAATTTAATGAATTATTATAACTTTATATAAAGAAATAAATAATTTATTTATTATTTTATATTATTTTGTAAAAACATTAAGTGTATAATCGATTAGTGCAATTAAATATTCTTGTAATTTTCGATAAAATGTGTTTACGTTAGATCGATAGTTCCTGTCGAAACGTGTTTCATTTGATTTCTCGTGTATGGCATGTCGAAATATTGTAACCTCCTTTGGTTGTCGGTGACTCTCCAAATTGAACGTTCAATCTCTTGTGATTTCGATTTGTCTGTTTGTTTGTAATGGCTGTCTACGAATCACGTTCAAGATTCGAATATTATAATCGTTTGTGCTTTTCATTAATGGGTGAACGAGGATTCTGTATATCTGTAATTAATTAATTAATTAACATTTTATAATATCATTTAGATATCGACAATAATAATAATAATAATAATAATAATAATAATAATAAAAGGATATATAAAAGAATAAATAAATTTTATGCCGGTTTTTAGATATTAAAAAATTTAAGTGTACGCACTCGTTGATAACGTGAATACCGGTGATTTCGATGCCCGCATAGAAAAACACGTATACAAGTAAGTAATATCCAAATATCATTTTAAAGAGGGGAACGATCAAGAACGAAATGGAATCTGGAGACACGTCGAACTTCTCTTTGCCTTCGAGAAAAGATCTTCGAATGAAGAAGAAAAAAAACCACAAAAGTGATCCCACGCAAAAAGCAACGAACCAAAATCTTTCGTCCGATTTCACTTCCGGCTCGATTTTCACTAACGAATTTCGTAAATCGAATAATACCGATATCGTTTCTTCTGCTACCAGTCTTCCCCTAGAAAGTTACGGGTTTCCATACTACAGGTGAATATTTTTAAAATGTTAAATTAATAATTTCAAAAAATATTATTTGTTTTTTAAATCTTTAATAGAAGTTATAGAAATGGTGGACGTTCTCAAGATGCTGTACTAGTAAAAGATATTGGAATATCGTGTACGTTGTTAAACGAGAAAATATCTTCTTCTAATTTTTCTAAAGATTCTATCGTCGAAAGTTATCTTGTAAAACGTTTGAAAACGGAATACAATGACTTAACAGAAATCACGAAGAAAATTAGTTCTTACACGAACGATATTATACGTAATTTGATACTGAGAGATCGAAAGAAGAATGAACAAGTAGAAAATAAAATTGTAAGTTAATTGAGAGTCACTACGACAATTATATTAATTATTTTACATTAATTTAGACAAAAACACAAGAACAGAAAATTGTAACTGAGAAGAAAACTAACGAAGATTGTGTCAAATTGAGATTGAAAAGTGATGCTGAAATTCGATGCTTGTATCGAAAGGATGCACTTAATCCTTCCGGTTAGATATCCTTAATTATAATCTATTTTTTTTTTTAATTTTATTTTAGATATTTTATATTTTCTTGATAAAAAATATTAGATATATCGAGATAGATAAACGTAAGGAATTCAAATCAATCAATCGACTTACAAAGGATGAGAAAAATCAACGAAAATTATTCTCAAACGAAGCACGTAATTATAAAATCAAAAGTTCTACGAATTCTGATAGTTCGTCCGTCGTTTACAATTATTTAATGACTAATAATAATAATAGTAGTCAAGGAAACACTTATAAATTAATTGATAAGGGAACGAAACGAAAATTACGTAGAAAATTCGATTCAATTCAAAATAATGATGAAAATATTCATACACGCGAATCGATTACTTTGACAAATTGGAAAAAAATATCGAGAACGAAGATGAGGAAAAATAAATCTGCACCAAAAATTTCAAAACACACGGTTGTATTTTCAATTAAAATATAATCAATAACATAATTACGCGAGATTGATAATTAATAAAAATATTTCTTCTGTTCAAAACAGATCAATGAAAAACTTAGACGAAAAAATCGAAGAAATTATCGTCCCGAATTAGAAGAAAACTTCAATGATGATTCCAAGAAAAATGTAGTCAATGGATTTTTACAGGATACTAATTTTCATACGGTTAACATACGAATTTTAAAACGTGAACAAAGTTAATTTAAAAATTATCATTTTAGTAATATAAATTACTGATATAATCGATATTTTATATATTTATATATATATGGCTTTGAAATATGTTTTTAAACTTTTTATTGTTCATAATTTGAATATACGCGTTTCTATCCATTCCTATATTCGATGAATTCCAAAGTTCATCTTTTCATTTTTTTATCTGGAAATAAGATAACGTAGGCACTTGTTTAGATGATGGTGCAACAAATTGCAAGAACGTTATCATAGCCAATAATATTATGACAAATTTATTTATTAATAAATATAATTCTAATTAGAGAATTTTTTAAGTGAAATTTTTCTTGAGAGGAATCAAAAATTTTCAAATAAATCGAAAAGTGAAAGGTTTCGAGGAGACTGTGTTATTTTAGCGTGGGTGGTGGGGGGAATCGATCGTTCTTTATTTTCTATAACGTAAGGCATTATAGGATATTATACGTTCATGGTGTTTATGTGTGTACCTATACGTATTAACGTTAAGAGGACGAATAAAAAGTTCATATAATTTGTTTATTGTTAATCAAGCTTAGATCGAATATGAATTTTTCACACTATTTCTCACTCGATTTTCCCCTACTCTTACGCATGTCTCGAAAACAATCGATCAGTATTCACATCAAATGGCAACATAAGAAACTCTCTTCACTTGATTCGCGTGTGAGTTTTTCTTGATTTTTAATTTTGTTTAAATTATTGTTAATTAAGTATAAATTTAATATATTGTGTTATATATTCAATTTATATAATCCTTTATGAAGTGATTTCAAACGTTCATTTACAAATGTACAGATAAATTTAGGTTATGGTGAACAGAGCTTGTGTTTTAATGTGACATATTATATATTTTATAAGAGATGGCTGTAAATTTATTAAATCAAAACGATTTAGGTAAAGTTTGGAAAGAGATTATTATTGATAATGAATCTTTTATTATTTGTGTTACTAAAGAACACAACGCGTGGAAAATTTTACTTTCCAATTTTAAAGAAATATGGTCGGAATGTTTGACCGATGAGAAGATTTTAAACAGATCTAAGGTATATTGGGAATAATTTAAACAATGTGAGATATTAATTGAAGATTAATTATTACTCGACTATTTCCAGGAATTAAATTCTGTTTTGATTATCGATGACAACGAACTCATGGAAGTTGTGTTCGACACGTTGACCGATATTCCCAAATATGCCAACAAGTCATCCAAAGATCAAATAAAGTTATTAAAAAGCTTTGAAGGTGGTGGGTTTAAATTTGAAATAAATCTCTCCAAGGGAACTACGGAAGAGTATTGGGATAATATTACAAAACCGTTATGTTTATCTTCTATGGAACTTATTCGTAGACATAATATATTATGAGATTTGATTAAAAAGAAAGATCAAGAAATAGCAGAGTATAAAGCAGAAGGAGCAGAATTAATAAGAAGTACGTTGTGAAATATAAATATGAGGAAGAATTCTTCTTATTGATAATATTTCATAACAATTGAAATACTTTTCTTTCAATAGAAAATATTGAGACTGAAGTTTTCAATGAAAATCAACTTAATGCGCATGCGATTAAAATTGATGAAAGGAACTATGCGGATCCATTTCAAAGAGTGATTGACTTTTATAATAAGACTATTTCTAACAATTATGTAAAAATAGAAGGAAAGTAAGTATTCTTCTAATCATTTTTAATATATATTAATTCTATATAAATGAGTTATAAATTAAGTTAAGTTTCTGTATTTTCAGTTCTGTTGGATCAAAAAATCCAATAAAACAAGAGCGTCAAAGTATTTCTGATATTCCTCAAAGTTCTGGATGCAATGTAACTGTTTTAAAAGAAGAAACTGACAACGAACTTGGTAAGTCTAGTTTTCAATCAGGTAGTAGTAGTAAAAGTAAACGTGGTAAAAGAAATAAAATCAGTAATATGAACATCGTTCCAATTGTTATACCATCGAAGAGAAATAAGAATAGTATTACCGATAATATTTTATAATGTTTGCTATAACTAATATATGACAAAACAAACAATATTTTTATAATTCTTTTACATGGATAATGTTAGTTGGTTATTAATTATTTTCACAAAGATGTTAGTTTAGCATAGGTAATAATATTTTTATAATAATTGTGTTAGTAGCAACAGTTATATTAATTATAGTATGCTTACATTAAATATATTTATATTAATGCTTCGTTTACAATGGTGAGACGTGTGAAACGATTGTTAAGAAAATGGATCTTTCCAACTCGTCAAAAATAAGAGTAAGAGAAAGACAAGTTTAATAATTATTTAAATTTATAGATAATAATATATAATAAATAAATATATTATATACTATTTATTACAAATAAAATATTTATATTTACGATCTATTTAAATACATTATCTTAGGAGTAATTAATTGTACAATACCAATATGTAAATACCCAGATAAGATAAAATGAATTTATACAGATAAATGTTAACTTTAGATGTAATTTTGTCATAGTTAGATAAAGAAGTTTACATTCTTATCGACTGTTGGCAGAAAACGAATCGATACAGAAAACATTTACAAGTTTAATGCGAAGCTTAGCTAACAATAGAATTAAAGGAGATCTTTTGCATCTACCGATTTGGCTGACGTCATCGAATACCCGAAGACATCGCGAGGATGCGCAAGTGAGATCTTTGCTGAATGTTAGCAGGTAGCATCCGCAAAGCTACGATCCAGGTAAGAACCTCTTTGCAATCGTTGGCATCTTCGATTGCAGCACGCTTACTAACACTTAGAATAGAGTAGAAAGAAGAAAAAGAAAGAGAGGAACACACAGATAAGAAATATGAACAAAGAATGAGCAGGTCCTGTACAAAGAGTCCTTGACGTAGGCCTCGATCCCAGAGAAAGATGAGCAAACTGGAGATCCGTGAGAGATCTACAGTACTTCCTTAACACGTTTAATGCTATTTTTTCACATAAATTTTAATTCAGGTGGCGTGGCCCATGGATTTGGTGATCATACTTCTTCTTTCTGGAAAAAATAAAGAACTAATCTGAAATTATTCTACAGGGAAAGAGAAGCAGATTGGATTGATTTATTTAACAATAATTAATCAGCTGTAATGTTAGTCCACGATTAAGAATATAAGTGATAATGTTTTATTTCAACAGCTTGGAAAATTCGATTTGGGTCACCGGTGGCCCACGCAGTATTTAACTTTGAAGAATGACGTTGTTTGTAACGGTGTTTTTTCTTTCTATTTTTTTTTTTATACATCATAACATTAAGTAATTTTACGGGATATTTATTTCCTCTATCGGATTATTCAACGTGTTAGTCACTTGTTATTATTCTCGATTTTCTTCGATTTATAATCATGAAGGAACATGTTTATTATTATTAAAGATTTCTATGATTCATTTTTGCCCGTTGGTTCAAGAGTCATGCTGGCACGTGAAATTATTCTAACGGTAGAATCAAACGATCTGGCAACCTTGACAATCTCGGTAAACGTGGAAATATTGTTAAGGTTTCCTCCTCCCGATACTTTCACTTTCCTTCCTACTTTTTTTTCTTCTTTTATTTTTTTTCCTTTTTTTTCCATAACGAGTAGTACGGTACTCAAGAACGATTGTAGAAAATCGAAACGTCCGATATACTGTCCTATTTTTATATTATATATACATATATTTATCTAGTATATATCTATATATTTATTATCTATATATATATATTTATCTAGTTCTATTCATGGAAGAATACGACTTTCGTAATACCGAAAATTTCTACGTCATAATTAACAGTCGTGGAGCACGTTAAACGTCTACATCCTTCTTACCGTCGTTTGCAACCAGGGCTGCAATTTCCCATGAAATGTTAGACAGCTCTACAAGTGAGCACACATACGTATATACTTACTTATACTGACATACGCGGACAGGTTGCACCTATACGGTTTTTTGCAAGACATTTCTAAAACAAGTACGAGCAGAGAGTACCAATAAAGACGTAAAGGAACGTAAAGTAATATATATATAGAGTGTATGTAACAACAAGTAAGTACAAGTGTTTCCTTTGACGCAATCCAGATTTAAAATTGGCTCGAATGTTTAAACCGAAATACCAAGGATTCGTTCAGGAATACATAAAGAAGTCTTTCTTATTTTAAACTTCGAGCATTGAAGTCTCCAAACTTGCATGTATAATAGTACCGTTCAGTATAGGTACATATATTTATTATTCTAGTACATACAAAGTCAATTCTTTGAAATCACTTCTTTTGTCTCTTCGTTTCGAATCACGGAATTTGTCTACGTTTTTATTCTTATTTATTAACGAACAATACAAATTCTATCGTTTCTTTTACACATTAGTATCCTTCAAACGCGTACTTATATATATATTTATAAATATATATATCCACGTATTTTACGTGTAGGCGTTGAGATATGACGAATAGCGGTTCTCTCTCATCTCCTCGTAGCATATTGTACATTATCTTCATTATCGTTGCACATTTTTCAGCGTCTACGATCTCTTGAAAGGACACCAAGCTTGTTTATAAAAAAAAAATAAAAAAAGGATGTCAGAGGAAAAAGTAGAAGGCACCGGGCACCTGTCTCTCTCTTACTCTCTCTCTCTCTAATTTACCAGTTTTTTTATGATCGAGCAGTACCGGTTGACGACGCCGTTTTCTACATCAGTGATAAAAAAAAACAAGTAAGATAATTAATCGAATTTTATTTATAAAATTATGAGAAGTGAGAAATGTAATGTGAGAAAAAAAAAAATTGATCGAAAATAATTTTCGATAACTTTTTGCGACATATTTTTTATTTTTTTTTTTTAGTCGCCTTCTGTTTGCGGCTTCGCACAGCTGTTGTGTTTTTTTTTTTCTTTTGTTATAATAATAAATTTTTTTCTCGTTGATACTGGTTTTTTCTTTCTGATTTTTTTTTTTCTTTTTTTTTTCTTATTGACTTTTGAAGGTTTCACGAAAATGTCGAGCAAATCCGAGGACGTTACTCGGAACGTTATTAATCTCTTGGTGAGAGGTGGTCCCACCATGTCGTTTCTCATTGTACGTCTCATCGAGCGAGAGCACTCTGGCTACTGGCTTCGAAAACCTGTCGGCAACCGCTTTTTGTGCACGGTAGCAGATATTATATGCTCGTCGGTCACTTTCTTTCGACGCGGCTCGTCCTATCAAAGCACCACGCGAGTTTTTCCTTTATTCTCGGGGCTCGTTTGCTCCACATCCTTTGTTTAGTATTCTTTTTCATAACTTTTTCTACTATTTCATCGTGAAAAATATAATAATTTGTTCATTTTTTTTTTTTTTTTTATTTTTCTTATAAGTACAAATCATCTTGTTGTACATTTTTTGATAAGAATAATCGAATTATTTTTCTATACTTTTATATGTTAGACACGAATCGTTTACCGTGCGTATAGGTTTTTCTATACCGGTTTGGTTTGTATATTAGAATATTGGTTTTTGTATATAAGTATTGTATATTGATATTACAACGTGGATCGAGGTCAAATACTTTTTCGATTTTTTTTTTTTTTTTTTATATTTAAATAATGCATAAATTTTAAATGACTTTCAGAAAGTTATTTTCTCGAAATTAGCAACGAATACGAAAAGAAAAACAAATTTATTCTTATCGACAACGTCACATTTATTTTTTTATTTTTTTATTTTTCTTCCAATTTTCCAAAATAATCAACAAAAAACAAATGTTTGCAATTTCATATATAAAATAATATCCTGACATTAGATTATTCCATTTTTGTATTTGTTACAAGTCGCGAACTGTGGGGGTGGTATTCAATTAGATTGAGAGTAATGACCACCCTAATTTATGTACTTACATACATACATACGATACTTAAATACATTTTAACAACGTCTGCACACGAAGTAGATCACGCGTTTTGTTCCACTATCTGCGGGTAATTTACATTACAGATAGAAAACGTAATACGCTGCGACAAGCCTGTTGGATGTTATCGTTAAGACCTTAAAAAGGAAGAAAGAAGGGGAGAGAGAAGAGAAGAGAGAAAAGAGAGAGACAGAAAAAGAAAGAGATAAAGAGAGATAGAGCGATTGTGCGAGCACGAACAGCTCGGTTAGGTTATCACGCGTTTTGTTCCACTATCTGCGGGTAATTTACATTACAGATAGAAAACGTAATACGCTGCGACAAGCTCTGTTGGATATTTATCGTTAATACCTTAGAAAAGGAGAGAAAGAAGGGGAGAGAGAAAAAAAGAGAGAGACAGAAAAAGAAAGAGATAAAGATAGATAGAGCGATTGTGCGAGCACGAACAGCTCGGTTAGGTTCAGCCGGTAATTACATTTACAGCTCTGTGCAACTTACAACCGACTGGTTGTAAACTTTTAATGTTTCTTAATTATATACCCCTCTCCTCCTCTCCTTCCACCCCTCTAAGCATATGCGAGATCTGGAATGAAACCTTGTAACTCTCTATCGCGTATATATTTGTAAGATATATTTGTAAAATTATTTCCTATGAGCTTCTCCTGTTTCTTCCTTTTTTTCTTCCTCGTCCTTCTTTTTTCCTCTTCGTTCTCTTCTTTATTGACAACATTATATCACAAAGACGATAAATAATTGGCTTATCACATGGTACAGTCAAACTGGGTAGGAAATTAAAATTCCAAACCGATCGATGTAACCCGTAACATTCACCATGCGAGATCAAAGGTTATCTCGGATCTATTCGTAATCGTCGTTGTCGTCTTATTTCCCTTCATTTTCCTAAGATAAGTTTGATAAAATTGTGTTAGATGTATCTATTCGTTTAATAACATATTTCTTGGTAAGGTTAATTGGTGAAATATTGTTAAAAAGAATTATTTTCTTTTGTTTTTTTTTTGTCGAACGAAGAAAAAAATTATATTTAGATATTTTATTCTATTTTTTCTTTTACCTTTTTTCCTATTCGATAAGTATAATAACAAAAGCGTTAAGTATTTGTTCATTCGATGAGAATATTTTTTGGACGTTATTGTAAATTGAAATTTATACGAATTTATAATTCGAATGGAAAGATAGAAATCATATTTGTATATTATTTCCATTGAAGTTATATGTACATGATGCTAACCGGCAGTGTAGTCATTATTAGCTCGAATAACGGTAATCCATCTATGTTTATTCGTAAAGGATACTGGGAAAAGGAAAAGAAGAAGAAGAAGAAGACGAAGATGATGATGATGATGATGATGATGATGATGAGGATGAGGATGATGATGAGAATGAAGGAATAAGAGAAAAAGAAGATAACAAATTTCTGTTTGTTGAAAAATCTTGAAGGGAGATCATTAACACTTTTTGAAACTCAACTTCGATTTATATGAAATGCTCGATTAGTGTGATCGAAAGGAAGAGAATTTTGCCTCGAGTTAACGTTTCTCACTCCGGACTTCCGCTCGTCCTCGATTGTTAAAGTATTTACTTCCTCCTATTTTCTGATGCTCATCCTTCTAGATTTTTTTTTATAGGATCTCGAACAATTATCATCATATGATTACTATTATTATTATTGTTATGTTTCATACTGGATGATATAGGTTCGTTTGAGCTTTTAGTTTAATTATACTTCGAAGAATTTTTCTGATTATTTGTTCTTGAACAAGTTTAATGTAATAATTTTTTTTACACGGTTGATCGGTTAAAAATTTATAATCGTGAGAAAAGCTTTTTGTTTTTTCTTGTTTATATTTTACGATATTAAAATATTCTATAATAAGTAAACTCTGACGTAAAAACTGATTTAGAAAATATTTTAATATTTTACATATCAACACAAATTTAATGATATTTCAATATAATATTAAATAGTAAAATACTTTAATATATTTCTTTTTTGCATAAAAATTATATTAAATTATTTAATATTCAAATATATATTACAAATCGATGTATTTTTCTTCTTATTTCTTTTAAAATAATTTTTCTATTCGACTTTTTCGATTTTACGCTCTAAGCCCGAGCTAATGCAATGATTAATTTGAAACGGAAGTATAAGTAAATAACCCACTTGCTATCTGACTGTGGATATCAACCTGCTTCTTCTTATCTCTTCTTACTGTGAACAAAGTGGGTGTTAACATTCCACCTTCTTCTTCTTCTTCTTCTTCTCTCTCTCTCCTTCTTCTTATTTATTTATTTTTATATTTTAAATTCAACATAAAAGATCAAAAATTTCTAGAGTATGAATAAAAAAAAATGAACAAAAATATATATTTCTTGATATAATTTGAAAAATTGATCATTCTTTTTTCCAGATTCAATATCTATTTAATTATAACATTTATAAATAAATTATTATGAAATTTGTCGCGTATATGTATATTCGATTTTATTTTTAATTGAAAGTTTCGAATTTACTTGACGATATTTAAAGAAATTGTTAACTATTGAACATGTTGGGTGTTAGGAAAGAACTCTGGTTCAAGGTTCCGTAAGTTCCCAGATGTCGGTGGTAGTATTACAACAACGTCGTAATTTACTGCGTCCACTTATTTTATATCTAGGACATTGCGAACTTTGCTCAGTTCTCGTTGTCCCCCTAAATGGACTAACTATGATAGAATTTCAATAGAAACAGGATACACACACATATATATATTGTCTACTTTTTTACATGTACATAAAATCAAGAAATGATTTCATTACGTGGGTGATTTACAAAGGTGATCGACATTAATGGATCGATCATTTTCAAGTTAAATTGTGTGTTTTTCATTTGGAGCTGTCAAAAATTGAATTGACATCGTAATCGCTCGTTTTTGAATGTATTGTATAAGATTAAGTTGTGATCTTGGAATATTTATTAGTCTTCTTATCGAATTATATATATATCAATATAAATGTGTTAGTTCTTTCAAAAGAGAAAATCGTTCGAAACTAATTATAATGAATGTAGATATCGAACGATGTTTAAATCATCTTCCTTTTCGGATATCGATCGATCAGGATAAAGATACTCGAGGATAACTTTTAAGTGAGTCTCAATTCGGTGGCAGCTTGATTATACAGTGTCATCCTTTCCAAGAGATCACGAAGATCCCAAAAAGAGGGTATTCTATTTTTTATTTTTTTTATTTTTGTTTTCACTGATCCAGGTTATATATATATATATATATGTATGTATGTATGTATGTATGGAACGTAATTACTTCTTTGGCGAATTTGTAAGTGAGATCGATACGTTGCTAGAAAAAGAGAACGACGACGAAATGTAATTGAGTAAATATATATATATCTATATGTGTGTGTAAGTGTGTGTGTGTGTACTTGTACGGTGAGTTTAAAAAGAAAAAGAAACCTACCTGACAAAATGTATCTACCGAGTTATTTCTGTATTATTCTGAGTAAGAATGAAGAGAAAAAAAGGAGAATAATATTGTTTTATTTATATCGATTTTATTTGATTTTAATTGATTTTATTTTATTTTATTTTTATTTTATTTTCTATTTACGTTATGTAACGGGAGAAAAATTTTTTATGAACATTCTATTTTTCCGCGTAACAAGAAATAATTTAACGCACACACATATTGTATATATGATATAACGATAGAATGAATTGAAAAATACTTGAAATATTTTCGAATTTCTTGTCATATAATAATAAACAAGGATTCGTCGAAGTTATTTTGAGAGAAAAAAAATGGTCGGGATATAAGTGTACACGGTTTAGCCGACGACAAAGATTTTTTGACGCGCATGGTTGCTTCTTTATCTTTCTTTTCTGGACCACATTTTACAATTAACCGTTCTTTTGTACATACCGACTGTTCTAATCTCGAACTAAATCTCACTCGTAACGACCATGGCTACTACATCGACGATTATCTCAACTCTAACTTTCCACGTACGAGAAAGACAATTTTTTTCTTTTTTTTTTTTCTTTTTCGAATTCTTCGAAGCACAATTTTGTAAAAAAATAAAATACCTCGAGTGTGTTGGACAATAATATTATTTGTATTTCAATTAAATTCGGGGTTAAATAATAATAATAATAATAATAATAATAAAACATTAAAAAATATGCTAACGTTGAACGAGAGTTTTATTTATATTTAAATACAACGAAGTAGGTTTATTTTAATTGGAATACAAATTTGTTGAAAATATGTTATTTAAGATATTTTTATCTACGAAAGATTACGTTTGCCGTAGTATAAGCCAGCGGGATACTTTAATTAATTTTAATTTTACGGTGACATAAAAAATATTAATTTATAAAAATACTAATTTGTACGGAGAAGATTTGTGGAATTTAACAAAGTTAACGTGGAAAAGTATTAAAACCATAATTGGAACCGACTTTAATCGTAGAAATCGTAATAGCGGAATCAGAATCTAAATCAGAACCTATAGTTCGCGTTTCGATCTAAATGTGTAAAGTATCGATCGATGGGAAACGATAGTGTATAATCGATAGGTTGGACTTTTGAGAGTAAAAGAATTCTTCGGTGGTTTTTCTCGTCGGAAAAGCACGCGGCAATCGTAACCGGTTTCTGTAAAAACCGGGACAGACATAGTTGCAACTTGACGGAGGTCTATTTCCTGTTCAACACTTTTTACCATCTAGATTGCGCGTCGATACACCGATTTCTTTCTAATGGAATGCCAATCTTCCGACGCCTTCGATACTTTTTATATTTATATTCTCAACTTAATATCTTTCTTTCTTAGTTGGCAAACTATGTTAAAACTTCGTTTATCGTTTTATTATACCTACCTCTAATCATCTATCAATTTACGAAAAATTGATCGACTATTTAAACTATTTGGCTAAGTATTTTAATCGATTCAATATTAAAATTCATTAAATTGACTTACTTCTTTTCTGTTTTTCTTTTTTAATTTAAAATTAAATACAGTCAAATATATTCTGAAATAGTTCGTGTAATATGTTTATCTACTAACACGCACATTTCTAATTTTTTATCAAATACGATAGATCTATTTTATTATGCATGTTTTAGAATACTTTCTTTTATGAAATTACGAAATTTGATGATATCTGATAGATAATAATTATGTACTTATATATATTTATATTCCTTGAATTTAGGTATATATTTTCGTCGTTACTGTTCATCAAGATTAGAATTTAGTCGATTAAATATATTTTAGTTGATTTTATATTCCCGATTATATACATATATATGTTATATACATAACATATATATACCTATACGTATAAGGACAGTCACGTAGTCAATATATAACACGATAATACTAAACGGTAATAGGATAATATGCTTATAATAATATATCCTATATACGCACGAGCACATTACTGGATAGATTAGTTGAACAGATAATGCAAGGCCTTATTTTATCAACCGGTCACGTTTAGATTTAATTTCATCTAATTGCGATTAGTTAGTAAGCGGCGTCTCCCTTTTTCTTCGCGAGTTTACCGTTCGTAAATCATTACTTCTTTTCTCGTTTGTTTATTTTTTTTTTCTTTCTTTCTTTCTTTCTTTCTTTCTTTCTTTCTTTTTTTATTAATTTTAAATTATCCAAACTTATCTTTTTTCTCACACGACCTAGAATTATCTTTCGCGCGAAACCTTTGACCAGTTTCTAATCTCGATTTTCTAATTTATCGACGGAGATATCGAACGACGTAATTGATTTCAAGATAAATTAGTTATTTTTAGAATTTACGACGGGATATTTTTTTGATTTCGATTCTTTCTTTGTTTTTTTGTTTTTTTCTTTGAAAATAAGAATTAAGAGAGGAACCTAATCGAATGTAGGTATTGAACGATTGATTAAAAAAGGTAGGGGTGAAAGTAGAAAGAGGAAGTGCATGTAACGCATCAGGAAGATGAAAAAGGATTAAAGAAGCGGTTTGTAGGAACAAGAAGTCGACTGTGTTATTTCTCAATTAAGTCATAGAAAGAAACAGAGAGAGAGAGAGAGAGAGAGAAACAAATAGATCGATCAAAAGAAAACATACAAAAAAAAAAATATATTTATTATAAAAAATAAATATATTTATATTAAAACTACCAAAAATTAATTTTCAAAAAAGTCATTAAAGTAAACCAATAATTTTTGTTCTATTACAAATATGTATAAAATGATATATATATTTTCTCGATAAATATTCTATTTTTATTTTTTTTTTTTTTTAAATTAATAAATTAATATTAACCCTTTGTACTCTCTGTCACACAATACCGTTTCATGAATGCCTTCAAAAACACATACTTGCAAAACAATATTGTTAATCTTTAATCTTATTAAATACGTCATTTACATGCAATAGTGGTAATAGAAAATAATTATGGAGTCCAATAAGTATGAAAAATACGATGAAGGGAATTAGTTAACAAATGAAGATGAGTTTGATTTTGTGTCGATCAACTGGATGAAAAAAAAGAAATAAATAAAGAAAGATATAGAATAACGTATTGGTAATCCCAGTTGTTGCATTGGCGCCTATAGTTTTGTTTGTATCTTTCTCACTTTCTCGTTAATGTTAACATAGTCGTTATTACGTTCGATTATCTAGGTGTCTCGGGACAGAAGAGATATCGCCATGAACAATGGCCTGTAACTTCACATGAGAGTGAGAGAGAGAGAGAGAGGGGATAACTTGATCCAACAAAGTGGCATAATGCAAATCGCTAAGGAAATTCTTATCTCATTTCTTTTATTCGCCGATCGCCATTAACACCCCCCTCCGCCAACCCACCCCCCCGCCACCCACATGTCGATTCTTACAAGTTACTGAGAGAAGCAGTGGAAGAAGAAGTGGTGGTGGTAAAGTAAAGAGAGAATGGAAACAAAAAACAAAGAGAGAAGGAGAGAGAGAGAGAGAGAGAGAGAGGGAATGTGGGGGAAAAAAAAGAAAAAATAAATAAAAATTAGAAGAAAAAAAATATAAAGGAAAAAAGAAAAATGGCGTCGTGCAACGTTCGATCTCGTATCTGTCAGTAGATAAAATCGAATTCCAATGGCGGACTCACCCACTCATACTGCGTATACACTCCGTTTTCTATGAGCTTACATATATATATGTATATATATTTATATTATATATATATATATATAGTACAAATAAACACCGACGCTTAAGGTTTAGTCATAAATCAATTTAATCGTGCGTACAGAAAACGATAACCATCGGTTCATGAAAGTTAATATAATCGTCCGAATGGGTCCGAATGGGTCCGTTGATCCTCTCATAAGTGCACAATATTGTATGACGACTGTATATATATATAGACGTTTAACAAAAGCAATAATGATTGTTAAATATATATTCTATTCTTTGTAAATTGTTTTTTATTAAGTTTTGTAGAAACACTTTTTCATCTAAATTCTGATCTCGGGATTTATAGGTGTTCTGTGTATGCGCGTATGATTTTATATACATAATTGATACACAGAAATATATTGAAAATGATTATAAATGTGTTGGCAATATCCAGGTATTTATAATATGCCCTAGTTACTTCAAGTTGAATAATAGCACGCAAGAACGTCTACCTCATCGTTTACGAATGATCTTAGCCAAGAGCTATACCGATATGCTTTAATTACGAGCTAATGAACCTCAAACGCGTTCTACGAAGAATTAATCGATACACTCTTTGGGGGGTACTTTATCCTTCGACGATCTCATTTGTTGTACGTTCGTTTAAAAAAAAAAAAATAAAAAAATAAAAGATACGAGTAAATAAGTAATAAATGAAATCGGAAGATAATTTGATAAAAAGAAAAAGAAGAAAAACAAATTGAAACTCATGAACGGGTTAAAGAAGAAATTTCTCGAGACAAGTATGATAGAAAATTTTCTATTTAACATAACCGCGTGCACGGTTGTGTTTGGAGCAATCGTTTCCTCATTTTTCATTAAAAAGAGAGAGAAAAATAAAGAAAGAGGGAGTGAAAGAAGGAGAGAGGTCAAAATCGTGACATCGTCGATGCGACGTTGTTCCACGCCTGCTGGCACGATAATCAGTTTTACTTGACAGCCTAATAGTGTCCCTTAAAACGACGTTAACAACTAGCCATTCAATTGCAATTTATAATTACGTACTCTTGCCGTATCGCCGATTACGATGACGAGGGGTGATAATATAAGAGACACGGGGAAAGTTTCTTAATTGATACATGCCCAAGCTCGCGACTTTTTCACCTCTATTTATGTATCTATCTATCTATCTATCTTTATATATCTATATATTTATCTATCTGTTTCTTTCATTTTCTTTCTAACGTTTGAATAGCTCGCCTAGAACTACGACGACACTTTTCCCCTGTGACATTCGTAAGTTTGTCCTCCTAACTGTTATTATCTCTTTAATAAAAAATCTTAATCGTTAATTTCATTTAATGCAATAAAAGATAATCAAATAGAAAAATAATATAACGTTTAATTATTATTCAAAGAAATATAAATGAATTATTCTTTTCAACACGTTTTCTAATCACGTAGAAAAATAAAAGTTAACTAAGAATGAGAATGATTTTTCCGATACACGTTAAGCTCATGACTTTTCCACTCAACCATTGTAGATATATAATTTTATAAATATTTAATATGTTAGAATAATTTTCAATAATTTTAAATTACATTTGACTCGATCTTATAATTGAATGATCGAAAAGTAATGGATTATAAGTAACATTTTGACAAAATTTCAGACAAGTGCATAACTAAGAATATAAACGATGCACTTAATTATGCACTTGTGTTTCAAATTATACAAAAAAATAAAAATAATATTACTCGTATCTCTTTTCCTTTTTCAGCTAATTAAATAGAAACAAATTTGATAATGTGAAATAATAACGAAATTATTTACAATATTATATATTATCTATTTATAATTATTACGTAGAGCCTGTGTTAAAAGTCATTCCAAAATTTTTTCAAACGACTCGATAATTATACTTACTAATTGGTATCTAATGAATATTAAGTGAGTGATATAGAAAGAAAAGAAGAAATGGAAAGAGAGATGAGACAAGCGAGTTATACCGTTAGATGAACGAGTCATTACTCGATGCATCGCTTTGATTTATATTCTTTACGATTGATAAGCAAAATAAGCCTAATCGAGTATTGTATATATATATATATATGTATATATATATGTGTGTATTATTTTCTTACATGTAAATATTCTTCCACATACGTATGCACGTGGACCCCGTCGCAATATGTACTTATACTTTGGATTAAGACTTTCTTATTCCCGTCAAGCATTACTTCTGGCCCGTCTATTAAAGTAACGCGAGCTGACTGCACCTGACTCCTTTTCACAGTGCACATTAATAAGTAGGTGCATCGAGGACGGTCCAATCAGTTGGAGATCAACGACGGGGACGTTTTAAATTAAAGCCCGTTTTATATAATTTCTTTTTTATTTCTCCCCCACTTCGGTTCCAACAGTTACCGCCTTTCTTTCTTTCTTTGAATTTCTTATTTTTTTTTTTTTAAAGTTCCATTTAATTTTTTTTCCCTGTATTTCATATTTTCTTTCATCATTCATATGTATATATATATATATATTTTTTTTTACGGGTTATTTGCTTTTTACTCGTATTACATAGTAATTGTCTTTATTGGTGAAATTTTTATGTAAATAAATTCAAATTAAAATGTTAAGTAAATATAATCAAGCGAAATTATTGTACGAACAATTTTAAAAAAATGAGTATCGATACTTGTTAACTCGTATTATAAATATTACCCGTATTATCACTTACTCGTTGAAAATTTTCATACTCGTGTAAATAAATGTCGTATTAGATTGTTTATTTATTTTTTTCTTTTATTTTAATTTCAATCTTCTGTATGCACGTACATGTTAAAATATTTTTAAGCATTCGCGATTATTGATAAATTAAATAAATACGACTAAGTGTGTGCATTAAAGAAACAATTTAACGAGTATACTTGTAAGACGTCAATTATTCTATAAAGTACACATTTATGTATTTAATCGAACAAAAATCTAACCTCTCTCTCTCTCTCTCTCATTGCAATATTTCAGATAATCGACGTTATATTTCACATATACATACAAACTTCCAAACGTGCAACATAATTCTCAAGGCCTAGCGATAGGATGGATAAACCATTGGAATTATGTCAAAACGTCAAGCCTAAAGGTAAGAAGCTTTAATACGCGAAGAGCAATAGTGAATATTTCTTTCCAATTAATCAGAAAGATCTTTCAAACTAACGTTTAGATTTGATTTTTTTATTTTTTTTTTATTTTATTTTCATCTCACTTTTTCCGTTACTTCTGTTTAACATTAAACACACTCATATATATAAGTATTCATACATAGCATATATATCTGAAACGAAAGCATAATGTAATAAATTAATAAACCCTGTCTACGTGTTTAACTTGATGACGATCTCAAATGATGATGGCACGTGCGCTTTACGAAGCGTTACAAATTTCATTGGATCGTATAAGATAATAGTAAATAAACGTTACCAGCTTGTGGGATTTTCGAAAAATGACGGATGCGAGTGTTATCACCTGCGGCGTGTTATCGGTATCGCAGATCAGTGAGAGAAAGAGAGAGAGAGGTCGGTTACATTCGTAGAATCAAATAAGAGAAGAGAGAGAAAGAAAAAGTAAGTGTGTGAGCAAGAGAGAGAGGGAGATAGAGTGAGAGAGAGAGAGAAAGGAAAGCAAACGCGGAATCCGCATTAATTCTGACGAAGCTTAGAAATGTTCTTTTTCTTTGTCTATCTTTCTTTACTTGCATCTATCTATCCTATCCCTTTTCTTCCTATCTCATACGTTTGACTTCTGCAAGAAGACGGTTCACGGATAGACGCCATATATTATGCGCTTTGCGCACGTGCCTCTTAAGGAGAAAGACGTTTCCAGTGCCATTTATTTACGTAGAAACTTTACCTACCTAAAGGATGTTGTACATACGAGCGTTCCTCCTACCTCAGTTACTACTTCGTCGTTATTCGATGCTTATTTCTATAAGGATGTGTATATATAGGTATATATATGCATGTGTGTATACTTGTAATATATATGCATGTATGTATGTATGTATGTATGTATGTATGTATGTATGTATGTTAGTATTTACTACTACTATTACTACGACGTTTACTATACACACTCGTGTATACTAACTTGTCGCATGAATTCTATGGTAGTGCAATTAAGAGCAACACACGGGGAAGACAATTTCATGGTTACCTTGTATATTTGATCTTATTATATTTTTTCCTGGAATTATTGGATTATTAGAATTTTTTTTGATTTTTTGGTTTTTTAGATTTTATTTATCCAATGATATGTAATATTTTCTTAACGAGAGTTGAAATAATATGTGAACATTTTTTTTATGTGGTTTTTCTTTTTCGTTATAGGTATTGTATTTTAATTCATTTATAATAAGAATATTAATAATCAAATGAGACACGCGTGTTAACGGTGATATGAGAAGAAGTACTGAAAGAAAAAAAATAGCAATAAAAGTTTCTTATATTAAGTAATTGGATTTTTGATGATTAAATTTATAATACAATTCGTTTGTTATTTTTTTTAATTTTTTTATCAATTCATTAGAAAAATCGTTGTTATTAATACGTTATTTTATGTATATTATTTTTCTTTTTTTTTTTTTTTTATGTATATGCGAATTAATTTCAAATAGGAATGTTAATAATCGACGTCTGTCGATAAATTTAAAAGTAACCTTTTTGTACGATCAAATAAATTGCATTAACGAGGTAACCAAAGTTAGTAAAAAGTATGGAAAGAATAAAAGAAATAAAAAATAAAATAAAACCGAAGAAAACATTAAGTAACTCATCCTTTGGAACTGTGCACTTATAAATTATTCATACCGCGGACTCTCTTCTCGGTGTTTCGTTTAAACGAGAGGAAAGTGAAAGCTTCTCGTCAAGTTCAATGACGCTTTTCTGTCATGGCAAAAAAAAAAAAGGAAAAAAGAAGAAAAAAAAAAAAGAAAAAAAAAGTCCAAATATATTTAGCCGGACTTTTGTGTCTTCTCGCGACCGAGTTTTTTTTTTTCACACACACACACACACACAGATAATATTATATTATATATAGGATTCCTAAACTTTTGTTCTCGCCAAAAAAATTTTCCAATATATTTTATGAATAAAAATAAGAGAAAAAAAATGTTCCATCTAAACATCAGTTAATAAATCATTTTTTTTTAATGAAATGGTTATAATCAAAATACGAAATGTAACATGAAACACAGTCATTTTAAGATTTCCCCAGTAAAATGAATTGCAGTGTAAAAAAATTGATATACGTTATTATTATCATCATTATTATTTTAATGTTCACATTTGCAAATCAAATTATCGAACCAATTCGGTCGTTCAGTTTTAGAGTACATTATGCATTATCTAGTATATTATTTTCTTTTCTTTTTATTTTTTTTTTTTTTTTCATATATATACATATATACGCATAAAATATGCTGATAAAATTTTACATAAACGTACTGGGGACAGTTTATATAATATAATAAATAAGATAATCGGACCACGCGAAAGTACGCAAACAACTTCTTTTTTTTTTTTAACTAACTTTATTCTTAACGGTTAATCAATCGTATAAATTTAATAATAAACGTATATACTTTATTTACACGATGAAATAGTTTATGAATTCGAGTTTATGAAAATACGAGTAACATATATCACACACATGAACGAGCATGATATTAAAATAAACTTATATATATACTATATTTCTTCGTTTCGTGAAGCTCGAACGATTCGAAACGTGTTTCGAGCGTGAAATTGTCCGGACACACGCATTTCCTCTCTTTATCTTACGCACCTCGCATCGATACCCACGTAAATTACTCAAGGAAGAGAGTATATGAGAGTTTTAAATTAAGACGAAATATATTTTTTTGTTGCTCCATTCGTTCATTCGTTTTCTTCTCTCTCACATAGAAGAAAATTGACAATTACTTTTTTTTTCTTTTTTTTTTTTTTTTTTTTTCTTTTCACAAGAAAAAATGTTATAAATCACAAGTTTCCATTTCAAAAGTATAATAAGTTAACGTTTTGCGTGCATAAAGTTAACATCCTCTCGTCTCGTTTAATTTTAATAATATTTATGCGTATTTTATGTACAAAGTGATTTTTTACTTGTTAAGAATATGTAATAAAAAAAAAAAACATTTGTCTTCGTTCGACACGCATCGATTATCAAAATTTTCTACGCTCGAAAATATTATTTCGAAGTACGCGTACAAGCATCGTATTATCTTTTTTAATAACTTAACAGTTATAAACGTTTGTTTCCGTTTACGTTTTCGAATGTACCGTTCTCTCTCTCTCTGTAATGTTTACATTTTGTTTCTCAATTATCCGTACGTGATTTATTTCTAATATATTTAATCTATTTTCATCAGTCGAACTGTATAAAGGGACGTGACAAACAGCAGTTAAATATTCCAGACAACGATTTTAAATATTAATTACTTTTAACGATTATTATTATAAAACTTCTAATAACATATGATTGTTACATTTCTAAATAATACTCATATATACATTTTTAATTTCTTAATCAAAATATTGTCGTTAAATATTAATTGTTAATCTTAATTAAACTTTATATATAAAATATGTAATAAATTAAATATATAATATTATAATTATATAATAATATTAATATAATATTATTATTTATTAATATATAAAAAATATATTTAATGTTATATATATATATCATTATGATTGGAAATATTGTTTATTAAATATTATATTAAAAAAAAAAAATGATTTTAATTATTATTAAAACAGGTGTAAGAAGTGGATTAAAGAAACGTATTATCTACAGTGAACGTTTCATTGTAGAAAAGAAATTGTAAATGTTATTAAAGATATGTTATTTGACCGGTTATAATATAAATAGGTAATACATAAATAGTTGTTAGGTTTAGTGTTAAGAAGAATTCGCTACGGGAGCGAATGTGCACGCTAATACGAGCGAGCATGTCGCATGGTTTTAGTGCCAGGTCGGTGGCCCATGCTGTTTTACTCGTTTATATTCTCTCTTTCTCTCTCCACCACTCTTTTTCTATTTTTCTTTCTAGCTAGTTCTCTTTCTTAAACCTTCCTTATACGATAATTATTTTTTTGTTTTTTTTTTTCCATCCTCATCGCAGCAGCGTCACGGAATCTTTATCATTTCGATAATTAAGCCCGATGTAAGATTACTCGCGAGAAGTATGTGTATTTGTATGTGTGTGTGTGTAAGTACGGTGCAAACAGGCTCCTTAAAAAGATTCACGCTTGTAGCTTTGACGAGTTATTGCTGAGATCTGAAGATGTAAATAACTTACATGGAGAGTCTATTATCCTTCTACTGTAGTTATTCTTAACAAGTATTTACGTGAGTTTTCCCCTTTTAAGCGTGTTTCTTTTAAGTTCAATCGATATTTAAACGTTATCTTTCTTTTTATCTTATATTATATTTATCATCTGTACCATACCTTTTTTTGACATTTGATATTCTAT
Organism: Polistes fuscatus; assembly: GCF_010416935.1. Taxonomy (NCBI): domain Eukaryota; kingdom Metazoa; phylum Arthropoda; class Insecta; order Hymenoptera; family Vespidae; genus Polistes; species Polistes fuscatus. Next base: position 8,498,469 of record NW_025113151.1, on the reverse strand, counting down.
GTATATATATATTTTTTAATCTTACTTAATTGATGACGCAGAAGGGATTTGATTTATTGTCATAAGATTCGTGTTATTTGCAATTTTTATTTAATATTTTATTAAAGCTCGTGTAATGATTACGCTAATTTTCCCCCGTACTTATAGAAAATTTAATTTAATTTAACAATTTAATCTTTAAATAATAATTTATTTTGTGTACTCAATCGATCGATTTTATTACAATAGAATACTTTTGACGTGTAATTGACGTGTTTTGTTGTATAGTGAGTAGAAGTGTTTTAAAAACAAATATAAATTTAATATAAAATAATTTTGATATCTCATCTACTAACATAACGTTTTATTTTGTATTTTATTTAACTGATACTTTTTTTCTCCTTCCAATTTATTACTAAGAAAGGTTTTCAGAATAGAAATTGATAAAAATATTATACTTTTATTTAATCCTGTTGAGATTCAGTATTCAGATTCGATTGTATTCGATGTTTGTAGCATATCGTGCGAATAATATTTCGTTATATATAAATTAGATAAACAAGAAAGGATATATTTTTTAATCTTACTTAATTGATGACGCAGAAGGGATTTGATTTATTGTCATAAGATTCGTGTTATTTGCAATTTTTATTTAATATTTTATTAAAGCTCGTGTAATGATTACGCTAATTTTCCCCCATACCTATAGAAAATTTAATTTAATTTAACAATTTAATCTTTAAATAATAATTTATTTTGTGTACTCAATCGATCGATTTATTACAATAGAATACTTTTAAAGTATGTTTTATTGCTTATTTTTTTCGTAATTGACGTGTTTTGTTGTTTAGTGAGTAGAAGTGTTTAAAAAGAAATATAAATTAATATAAAATAATTTTGATATCTCATCTACTAACATAACGTTTTATTTTGTATTTTATTTAACTGATACTTTGTTTCTCTTTCCAATTTATTACTAAGAAAGGTTTTCAGAATAGAAATTGATAAAAATATTCTACTTATATTTAATCCAGTTGAGATTCAGTATTCAGATTCGATTGTATTCGATGTTCGTAGCATATATCGTGCGAATAATATTTCGTTATATATAAATTAGATAAACAAGAAAGGAAAGAAAATCTACTCTATAAGTTAAAAGAGAATTTTATTTGAATTCTCAACAACGATTTCCCTCTGACTCCTTTAAAACGCTCGTTACTTTTCCATAAAAGAATAGAAAGATAATTTTCTTGACCGTATCCGATTTATTTGGCTATCTAAAATCGTCCTTTATACCTGCATACAAATACGATTCAATTGATTCGCACTTTCCTCTCTTCTCGGTTGTTAAACTAAAGTATATTATATAGATTAGATAAAAAATGTGAACGAAAAGAAAAACAATAAAAGAAATATATATACAATAAAATTAAAGGAAAATAAGATAATAGAAAAATAAAAATATAAAGTGAAAGAAAATAAAAAGTAATAAAAGATGTTCAAAAGCGAGCAAACTTTCTCACATATATCAGCGTCCAAATGCGACGATAAAGTTTCATATTTGTTAAGATATCTTTTTAAATGAGAATACGTTGGATTACTATGGTTATACATAATTTACCTTTCGATTCTACACAACTACATAACAAATTCATGATGATCATCCTACATTACAGAAATCCTATTTTCTAATGAAAACTAAGAACAAGATTGCTTGACCTTAAATCCATATAATATTATTTTGATAAGGATCGTAATATAGGTAGCTCGTGTTAGAAATTATTCACGATTAATCAACATAATCGAAATAATTCTTTAAAGTAAGAGAGATGAGAGAGGATGCTTGAAAGTTTTATTCCAAATGGAAAGAGAGACCTCCTTTGCTAACGATTTAAACGTTCTAGACGATTCGAATTATCGTTAAGAGAATCAGCTACTTAACATAACTCACGCGTTTGCTTACTAGAAAATCTTGATATCTTCGAATAATAATCGTAGATTCGAAAAGTTATCTTTAGTTTATTTTCCTATAAAGAAGAGTAATAAGATTATCTTTACCGATAATTAGCCATGAATTCTTCTAATCTTATGTTGAATTTTTTCTATTTAAAGAAAGATCATTTGTTTATTTAAACGACTTCATTTCCGTTGAATAATATTTATAGATATACATATATATATTATACAGGGTGAATCAATAAGAGTATTATTTTATTCAAAATAATTCGTATATTATAAATTAGTAATAAACAAAATTTTATGCTGTATTTTTAACGACCCATCGGATTCAATTAAATTGAAAAAAAAGAAAAAATAATAAAAAAATAAATAACAACGTTTTTTTAAAAAAATTATATTTTCTTATTTATATACTTTGTATTCTTTTACCAGCTTTTCCATCGGCAGAGCAACGTGGTATTAAAAACAAGAAGAACATTGATTTTGACAAAAGTAAAGTATTATACAAAAAATATATAAAAATTTTTAATTGAATCGGTTTCATTCGTTTAATATAAAAATATATAATCATAAAATTTGTAGATGGTCATTATTATCGACCTACTTTATAAATATTTTTTTTTTTTTACGAATAATATTTCTTTGAACGTATAATCCTTTGAATAGGAATATAGAAAGGGGGATAGTCTATGGGGGGATATGAATATTCAAGATTCGTTTCAATTAATTCGATAGATACGCGTTAACGCGTTCACGCGAATCGCATGTTCGCTTAATCGATCTAAATCACACGATTGCAAGAATCTAATGAGCCTTACCTTACCTTGCGATCTTTTTTATCGATCTTCCTTTTTATTTTTTTTTTCTCTCTTACATATCTACCGTTAATTCGAGACTGACCGAAGGAAGAAACACGAAGACAGATGGATCTAATTCATCTTTAACAATAAGATCGAAACGAAGAGAAGATTTCTGGAATGAAAATGACGGTCGGGAGTGTTTATTAATCGAGTATATTATTTTTACGATTACAAATCTCTCGTTCCTCTTCGTAATTCGATAATTCTTCCTAATCCAAGCATTTGACAAATCGGTGTAATCTCATTTTTCCAATGCCAATAATTTTCTTTTTCTCTTTTTCTCTTACCGAAGATAAATTTTATTAGAAAAAAGAAATAAAATTACTACTGTGTGGTTTAAAAATGATTAAGATTGTTTAATATTATAGATTTAACGTTACTTATTCTAATTAATTTTTATCCAACCGATTGTATAATAAAAAAAAATTATTGTAAGATTTTTATTTCAATTATATTTATTGTTCTTGGTTATAGTTTTGTCAAATATTATAAAAGTAAAATATTAATTTTGAATTTTTCCTAATATATATCTTTCTATCTCTCTCTCTCAATTTTATTTTCTATAACAGATCTCATAGTAAAAAAAAAAAATCACACAAGAAACGATCAGTTCTTTTTTTTTGATGACAATTTTCACGACGATAAAAGAAGATAAAACAAACACCTGTCTAATTAATTGACATTTTTTTTTTCTCTTTCTTTCTTTCTTTTAATTTAAATTTTCCTCTTTTTCTCGATAAAACAGAAAAAAACTCTCAAGAGATTAGAATCTAAGTAGTAGTAGTACCTTTCGTCGTCGTCGGTTAGTCGGTGATGATTTCGCAATGATTTTCTAGACGACGACGACGACTGGTATGAGTGCTTGCCTTGTTATCGATCGTCTTAGAAATCCTAAAGGTTGTCGTTAAACAGACGTCGTCGTCTTGGTAGGAATCAACGTTGTCCAAGAATCGTCGACGATGATCATGGACACGTTATTTACAGGCGAGTAAATATGTATGTCGTAATAAATTACTTTTCCGGTTTTGCCGAATGCATCTTCTTACGTATTATCGTGATTCCTCATTAATCAAACAGTCCTTTAGTAAAACCAAACTGCCAGAGGTGAAATCGACGATCGATCGTTTCATCTTTATCTACGTACATAACATATATATATATAGATACACTTATGTATTATTTAAATTCGTGTATTTAAACGATTTTACGCTAGATTATTATTAACAAAATACATAAATCTTATAACACGAGATATAATATAATATAATATAATTCATAATATATTCTTCTCTATAGTTATAAATTATTTTTCATTTTATTTTCTAATAATATTAATAATAATAATAATAATAATAATAATAATAATAATAATAATAATAATAATGGTAATATAATAATTCAAATGTACTTTGCCATTGGAAGATAAATTGCTATTAGAAATGTTGAGAGAAAGATAGATTAAATGGATAGATAAATTTATTTTCTACTCGTGTGATAAGATTGAGCAACCCGAGTCGGACAATACCTGCATAACCACTTAGAATATTACAATGTTGAAAACGTGTTGAATATATATTTTTGAATTTTTTTATTTAAGTAAGAGAAAGAGACGGACAGATGCTTTATGACGTCTCATAGCATCCAAAGTGTGTAGCCTTTTTGATCCTTAAACGACTTCAAAGAGTGATCCGACTTTCTCTCTTACGATCATTTCTTAAACTACGTATTTTATGTATTTTATGTTAAATTACGTTAATACTGCTCTTAAGTGCATTCTTACTTACTTTCCGATATAATTCCGATGACAAGAAAAAACCAAAAATAAGAGGGAGAAGAGTGGTAATAATAATTAAGAAAAAAAAAATAAAAAGAAAAATATTGAAAATAGGAAAAAAAAAAAAAGGAAAAATTTGTAAAAAGGAAGGAATAGGTAATATCGAATGGTCCTACACCATACGAGAACTCATATGTTTTCTCCAGTTGATTTAACTTCTAATTAACCCCATGTGGCACATAATATAAGTACCACATACTTATACGTGTAAATATATGTGTGTGTGTGTGTGTGTGGATTTTTTGTGGCACTTACGTACTACGTATACGCGGTATGTTTGTATCATCGCGTAACGCACGACATTTAGCACGGTTTTTATCGTCATCATCATCGTCCAACGAAAAGTTTTCTTCTTCTTCTTTTTCTTCTCTTTCTTCTTCTTCTTTGCGTTTGCAACGAAACCGACCATAATCAAGTCACGACGTAACTTCGTTATTAACGCGTGCAGTTGGGAAAAAAAAATAAAAGTTAGGGAGAAAAAAGAAGGTGGACGGGGAAATATTGACGATGAGATGATGATGATCGTGAACAGACGATGACTCGTAAAAATATATTTAATATATATATATATATATATAATATTCGATAGGATCCAATGAAATTTTCATCGATTAAACACCATCTTTTTTTTTTTTATAATTAATTAATTAATATCGTTTACTCGAACGTTTTAAAACGGAAATCTATCACGTTTCTATACGAAACTTAATTGTAATTATTTTCAATTAATCGTTCGTAATAAATTACTCATGACGATTCACGTGTGGATACTTGTCGAGATTTCGACTCAACGTAATTCGTGTTGTTAAAATGAAAAATCGAGTTGTTTGTGTATGACACGTGGACGTATTATATGCTCGAGAGTAATTTAAGAATTAAAATGTATTGTCAATTATGATTATTTGATCAATGATAATTATCAGATTTATTAATCACTTTTATTTATTTGATCAATATTTTGTAGAATGTATGATCGTAGTCTGAATATGAATATTTCGTTAAGTATAAATAATAATTTGTTAGTATTTATAATAGAAGTACAGTTGTGTCAATGTTATACGTTGAAACAGGATAAATTAATATTTTATTAAAAATATCGTACCGATCGTATATTTAAATTTTTTTCATTTACATTTACAGATATTTGATTATAAATATTTCGTTTTTTCAATGATAAATAAAAGATGATTTTTTCGAGGCCCTTTAAATGATTGCCACCAATGGAATTTGCTAAATGCGATAAAACAACAAAATTCGACAATATATTGTGCATCAATTGATTTATTACACCGATTCGAAAAATAAAAGAAAATAAAAAACACCATCAGCATCACCATCACCGTTTATAAATCAATTTATTTCTTCTTTCATTGAATATTTATGGCATCGATGATGTAATAAGTTTACATAACTTATTAAACATTTCGGCCTCGTAATTCGAGCCGAGGAAGGAAAAAAGAAAAAGTGGAAAAGGGAAAAATAATAATTCGAAGAAAAATGAAGAAAAATAAGCGAGATAGAAAGATAATAAAATAAATAATAAGAAATAAAACATGGGTGCGATTACCGCAGAGTCAGCTTCAAGTGGGCAGCGGCACTTCGGGGGATTCCCCTTTTTCGATCATCGACAACGAGGATTGCGGGGTGTCGGATTTCCTGAACGCAGGTACAGGTACGCCGAATGTCAGCCACCGCGAAAGAGAAACTTTCGCGTCTGCTCGATTGAAATTATTGCCGACGTATCTCCTTGAACGAACGAACGAAGAAATGAAACAACCAACCAACCAACCAACCAACCAACCAACCAATGAAGGAAGGAATAAACGAAGGATATGGTAAAGTAAGGTAAGGTAAAATAAGGTAAAATAAAAATCAGCATTCAGTCTAATACCGAGAACTCGAGAAAAGGAAGGAGTACCAATTGAAAACTAATGTTGCGATTTCATAGATAAATCTTCTATCGACTGTTAACAACATTTATCTACTATTACGATCGTTGTGTATGTATTTATTTATTTATTTCTTTTTTTTTTTCTATTTTTTTGTTGGTTTTGTTTTTTTTTCTATTTATTTCATTTCATTTATTTTATTTATTTTACTATTTCTTTTTCTATCGGTGGTTATTTGTAATTTTCATCGAGAGATATTCATTCGAAGAGTTAGTAATTTTAGAAGGATAGAAACTTAAGATGCGTTTGTAAAGTACCTGAACTAAGATCTGGGTCGTATCATTCGTCTAAATGATAAATCGAAATGTGCTGTTTCATTTGTTATTGTTCTTGAAAAGTTAAATTTAATTGAACTTTTAATTTTCTCTTATTTTTTTTTTTTTGTTAAAACGGTGGAATGAAAAGGATGAAAATATTTGTAATTATCAATCGTTACGAATATATTACAGACATTGAAAATTCTTCAAGGTCCTTTTATATTTCGTGTTGTATAATTTAAATACTTTAATTATATATATATGTATATATATTTTTAAGATATAATTATATAATAATAATAATATAATAATTATATAATATTTATAATATATAATATATATAAAATATATATATTATATATATTTTTTATTTTCTTTTTTTGTTTTCTTGTGATTAATTTTAGATCAATTAATTCTCTTCGTTAGATGAGATCGTTTTAATTATATTCGTTCGATCTTAATTTTGATTTTCAATAAATGAAACTAAAACGCATATATAGAGGTGTCCGATGTAACGTTAAAATTGTCAATCAAGTTGAGAAATTTGAAAATTTATTCGAACGTTAACGACAACGACAACGACGACGAGAACGATGTAAAGGCTTAAGAGTTTTACCGTTAGCGTACCTTTTTTGGTGAAATATCATCCTGGTTGAAAAGATATAACGTTATTGATTTTTACAAAAAACCGGTTCGACGATCGGCCGAAGGAAAAATGATAAAAAGTCGACAAATATCGAACGATCTTCCGCCGTTTAATAACAATAATAATATTGCTTTATAATTATACTCTTATTTTCTTAGTCGGGGTATGTTAATCGAGAGCAACATCTCTTTTTCTCTTTCTCTCTCTTTCTCTCTCACACACACATACTCATTCATTCTTTTCACCTTTACCTTGATCCTTTAATCGAAGTTTCTGAGCTAAAAAAAAGTCAAGATTTAGAAATGATTTTTCCATCAATTTGCTTATCGATTTAATCAAAAAACAAAACAACAAAAAATATATTTATATATAAGAATAAATAAATCAAAAATGAAAAGAATAAGAAGGCGTACAGTTTATATGAATTTTAAAGTTGAGAGAGAGAGAGAGAGAACCAATCGCGAAGCACCAGAAGAAGAAGGGGGGAGGGATTTTTCTTTTTCTTTTTTTTTTTTTTTTCGTTTTTTCTTCATCGATTCGCACAGTTACGATAGCGATCTCTTGATAAATTGAAGCTTAAGGCTTCTCTCTTCCTGCTCATCTCATTTTACAGTAACGAGACGTAAATCGTCTTGGTGTGTTTTCTTTTTGCGTTAACAACTCAAAGAAGTAACGTCTATCTATTCGACTTTCCGATTCGTTCGAGATTTCCTCACGTCTGTCTGTCTGTCTGTGCATATGTACTTATATTTATATATATGTGTATGTGTATGTGTATGTGTGTCTGTGTGTGTTCTTATCAATTAGATTAAACCTTATACGTTATATTCTTATATAAGAACGTTAGAAAATTAAAATAAAATTATTTAAGAAGAAAAAAGAAGAAAGAAAAAAAAAATGAACGAAGATAGAAATATATCCGTGGATGAAATATCTTTGGATGATTTTACGGAATCCGGTTCGATCAAATTTACCATATACATTAATTGCTGCAAGTAATCATTGCAGTGACAGTTTATTGAACGTTAATTGGTTTATTAGCGTGGTTGTATAATAAATACACAATATGTTGTAACACGCGAAAATGTTAAATAGTAATTAATAATAATTACTTTTTCTTTTTTTCTCGGGCTACGTATAAGGAATAATTAAATTAGGAATAAAAATAAACGTAAGCGTAATAAACTGTAAAATTTAATATACACAAAACGCGACGCGTACTTTATTATTATTGAAATAATGCGAACACATAAAGATTGAACTTAATCGTCATTATATTTGACATATAATAATAATAATAATAATAATAATAATAATAATAAATAATAATAATAAAACAAGAATAAAGACAAAAATGAAATATTACAATGAGCTTTAATTTACTATTAAAACGATATAATATAAAAATAATGACAGTAAGATATCTGACAAAAATGCGTAAAGCATTGAGAAAACATTTAATAAGAAAAAAAAGATAAAAAAATGTAATCTACGGCAAGTGATGGTAATAAAATATTTCGTTAGTGTGTTTAGCATGATAGTTGAAAAACGTCTGTTTTCTGTCATGACTCTTCTAGAACGTTATTAAAGTGTAAGCTTTCGAGCAACAGCAGTATTTTACGATCGAGAATATCAGCTGGTCGCATGAGCGAGCGAAAATGTTTGTTGCATCGGTGCAATCTGGGTGCGTGAGTATTTGCTGCGAGAGGTGTATTTCAATGATGAATGGTACACCTCAGTTGCGCGCGATCTTCCTCTCACGGATGGACGGGCTCAAGTAAGCAAAAAAAAGGAGACGAAAAAAATCCCGGGGGATGGGGGGGAGGGGGAGGGAGAAAATAAATGAAAAAAAAAAAAATAAAATAAAATAAAATAAAAAAACGAAAAGGCAGCAGATCGACGGGTACATCGTAATTGCATCGAATGCACTCGACTCTTCTTATCTCTTTTTTTTTCTCTCTCTCTCTGTCTTTTTCTTGACTCGTAATGTGCCAATGGTTCTCCAACTACGAACAAACTCGATTACTACGTGCAATTTTGTGTAATCTGAAGAAATAATAGTATTATGTGGACATAACTTGGTTTTTTTTTTCTTCTTCTTTTTTCTTTTATTTGTAGATAATAATTTATGGGGTTTTTTTGTTCTTTTTTTGAATGTTAAGTAAAGATAATAGAATTTGTGGATATGGTTTTTACAATCTTATTTTTTTTTTGATTCTTTTTTTACATACACATAATATATATATATTGAATAAATTATACATGTAACATCATAATATATGGGATAGAAGTAATACAGAAATTGTTGGTTATTATTTTGCGAATCTTTTTATACAATTTATCTGATGTGTATATATAATTATTTATCGTAAAAAAATAATTCGAAAGATTTCTTTCTTTCTTTTTGTTTTTATATTAAAAAATGAAAATTATCTGTCAGTGTCGAACGGCCAATATAATTTAACAAATAAATAAACCTTTTGTAGACAATAGTATAATAGTAATAAAATATTTAATAAACAATCGTAATATTAGGTTTTATAGCAAACAATGGATAATAAAAAAGAGAAAAGAAAAAGGAAATAAAAAGAAAAGAAAAAGAAAAGAAAAGAAAGAAAAAATATAGGACGATAGATATATGCTATTATCGTATCTAAGTATACCTACTTATCAAGGTGGTCCAATGAAAGCGACCATAACGTGGAGAGTATAACGCAAGCAGCGATTATTATTAGCCGTCTCCCGAGGGTATTGACGAGATCTCGTTGTCCCTATTTTACACCGGGAAATCGTTCTAACCGACCTCAACTCTCGATCTTTCTCCTTTCGCAAAGGTAAAAGAATAAAAAAGACAAAAAACATAGCGAGAGAGAGAGAGAGAAAGAAGGAAAATGATTTAATAGGAAGATGATAGCGCGCGCGTGCGCGAGCTTTGATTTACGTTCACCCAGCGCCCTGTGTTTTTCGTCAAATTTTATTTATGCCTTCCTTCAAGGCAAAATACGCAGGAGGGATACATTAACCGGCCATATACGTTCTCCTCTACTCTTTTAAAATTTAAACGAGCCTCTCCACGCTTATCAGGAATTATGATTTTTTTTCTTTTTTTTTACTTGGTTTCGTCTCGTTTCTTTTTTTTGTCACGATATTACGTTAATCCCGATGTTTTCCAAGATCGGAAAAGAATTTTTTTTCTCTTTTTTTTTTACTTTTTCTAGAGTCGGCAAGATCAAACGAAACTAATCGTAGAACTTAAACTCGATTGTATTCTATTATCACGCACGCGTACATATTTTATTATCGTCGACAACTAAAAAAGGGGAGAATTGACGATTTGTTTATTTCATTTTTTACTTTCCATTTTTATATTATTCTTTTTTTCTATTATATTAATAATCCGATTAAAATCTGGCGTTGATTTAAATGGTAACGGAGAGGCACATTTAGTTGAGGTGCGCCCTGTGGCTGACGTATATATTCAGGGACTTTAAAGTAGGTCCCGTATATACTACTGGCCAAGAGATTAGCATAATATTTTATCAACTACTATACCGTTGAATATCGTTAATAACGCAGTCACGGAGACCGCCGTACCCTTTCGGCGTGTCCTTCTACGATCTAGAGGCGTGCATAAAGTACATAAATACGTATATGTATATTATAGATCGATAGTATATAATGGTTTGTAACAAGCAAGAAAGATACATATACATATATTAAAAGCAGGGAGAGAACGATTACGATTGGTCGATGGTACGAGCAAGCCCATAAGATTGCATTGGCCAGAGTTCGATTTCTAACTTTACTCAGTATACGCGTGTATGTATGTGTGTGTGTGTGTGTGTGTGTGTTCGCATGTGTGTATGCGTACATTTGTTTCTTTCTTTTTATTCTATTTTTTTTCATTTTATTCATTTTTATTATTATTTTTTTCTTTCCCATTTTTCTCTTTTTCGTATTTTTATCTTTAAACGCAATATTTATGCTGGCATACGCGCGCGGTAGTTGCCATCTAGAATATAAGTAGGTGGATAATTGCATTTACTTTAGAGAACGAGAATGGTTCAACAAGTGGCGCGAAAAGTTAATCATGCGTGGCCCCCTTCGTATATGATCGTGTATGATTTTTATCTCCCAGGAAGTTTTCCTATCTAACATAAATATTATTAATGCGTATGCGTAATGTACGTACGTATATACGCGCGTGTATGTGTATATATGTGTGTGTGTATCACGTATATTACTTACGCATTTTCCTTAGACGTTTTTAATTAGATCAACAACGTTCCTATAAACGCACCGCGTATATTACTCGTAATAGGTGATACGTATTTGTATCTTCGTCTATTTCGATCTTTATCATTTACCTTATTTATTATCATATAAATTGATATCGGGTATTATTCTTATTACGTTAGAACGATTAGAATCGAACTGTTTGAAAGAAATTTTATAAACGAAAAAACGTTCCGACAAATTTAATCAGTTTTTAATAATAAATTTTTCCAACGTTTATTCGAACTTTCTTTTTGAAATAATATATATATATATCAAAAATTTATCATATCGTTTCGAACAAATTGAAACTTTCTCTGAGACGCGTGTGTCAATACGCGCACACTCGTGTCAGAATAATCCGGATCTTTCTCTTTCTGTCACAATTTTCAGCTTTCGTAAGTCAAAAATTGTGACAGAAATGAAAGATACTCGAATGTGGATAAAAGAGAAAGAATAGGGAAGGGAAACGGGGTAAAAAGAAAGGAAGAAAAAAATCATTCAAGAGCGCCGGACACGATAAGTGTCTTTTCGTTGCGTAGGTATTAGTATCGTTCGAACATGATCGCTCACGCCACTCCGACATACATATGTACGGTGTTTCACGTTATGTGCCTCGCGGCTAATTTGTCTTGATTGTGTTGCAAGTCGTTTATACGTACCTGGGGGACCCCATGCTTCTATAAATTTAACGCCAATACTAACGAGTACTTACGTATTTGCTTATATTACCTATATATTTATTTCTATACTTATAAGTATTTTTCTGTATGTGTGTGTGTGTGTGTGTATAGGGAGAACCACACGCGTTAACACTCTTGTCCCGATCTTGAGTAGATCGGATTACACGTTAGAGACCGAGAGAGATACCTTAACGTGCTCGTAATTGTCCTGAAGTGACTTTCGTACCACCCAGTCTTCCTTTCCGATCTTTCTCGATCTTTGACATTACCACCAAACAATAAAAAAGAATAATAATCAAAATATATAGATCGTAAGAGACAAAATTTGATGCTTAATTTATTTAATAATTATTTTGTTCGTAATATAAATTAATGTATATTATATAAATATATATTTATGATTCGTAAATTATTTATAATATTAATCGTATGTAATAGAAAATAAATATTAATATTAATTTTACTTTAAAATTTTATTATTAATATATATATAAATATATATTATGATTCGTAAATTGTTTATATTATTAATCATATGTAATAGAAAATAAATCGTAATATTAATTTTACGAATTTGTTTTCTTTTTCTTTAATTAATTCATCGTTGTAATTATTCATACGATTCGCTTGACAAATGTTTGATTATATAAATATATATTTATGATTCGTAAATTATTTATAATATTAATCGTATGTAATAGAAAATAAATATTAATATTAATTTTACTTTAAAATTTTATTTTAATTTTTAATATTATTTTTAATATTAATCATATGTAATAGAAAATAAATAGTAATATTAATTTTATTATTAATATATATTATATAAATATATATTTATGATTCGTAAATTATTTATATTATTAATCATATGTAATAGAAAATAAATGGTAATATTTATTTTACGAATTTGTTTTTTTTTTTAAATTAATTCATCGTTGTAATTATTCATACGATTCGCTTGACAAATCTTTGTATATACTTCAAAATGATTACTGATAAAATTAAGCTAGTTTTTATAAAGAAAAATAAGGGTATACTAATATACATATATATATATACATGTATAAAAATTGTTTATAATTTATGAAAAGTACAGTAAGAGAAGAAAGATTATCATCGAGAAAAAAATAATTTGCATAATTAATAATGTAAGTTTTGAACTGTACTATTCTTCACATGTGTAACAAAAAAGATGTTTATTATTTTCAAATTTATATTTATAAAAAAAACAGAACACATAAATAAATACATATGTATGTATATGTGTATATGGCTTAATCCAAGAATGTGAGAAAGAAATTCTGACAAAAAAAAAACTTGAACAATGTTGGCAGATCGTCAGTGTTAAAGTGGGTCAAAGTGAACGATTTCGAGCCCACGAGGAGAAGTACGTTCACATTCTTTACCAAAAAAATTGCTTCGAAAGAGACATGCGTTTCTCATTGAGTCATTTTCCCTTGGCCCCGCCCTGCATTTTTCGAGGGGAATCGCAGGAATCGAATTATCGAGAGAAAAAGTTAAGAGAGGAGAGAGAGAAAAAAAAAGGAAACAAACAAAAGAAAAGAAAAAGAAAATAAAATAAAAGAGAAGAGAAGAGAAGAGTTATGGCAAACGTTTTATAAAATTGGAGCAAATGCATTAACGTTTTTATTCTATTTCTTCCATATGAAAGAAAGAAATAAAGAGAGAAAGAAAAAGATATATCCGTTTCACTAACGTTTAAAAATCTAATTATTTCTAGCATGACGCCGAACACACACACACACACACACACACATACACACATACACACACCAATCGAATTGTTGTTATAATATTCGAAAGATTTTAATAAAAGAACAGAGAGATAGGAATAGGTACTTAAATTTGAGATTGAGAAAGCGTTCATTTTATCGAAATTAACGATCTTTAAATGCCGAGTAAACATTCTTATGGAAACGTAACATGCTCGATTTATATACATATGGGGTGTTTCACATAATTGAAAGTTTTTACCTCTACTAATTGTAAAGTATAAAATTCTGATATAATGGATAATATAAGTGCATCGATATTTAATAGTAATGATCAATAAAGTTTGAAATTATTTTTCAAGGTCATCTTAAGTCAACGGAGAATTAATATTCATTAAAATTCGAATATTTTCGTGCTATTATATTATAATAATAAGAATATTTAAAAAGAGAGAATGTTGATAATAGGATATTGGAAATCTACGAAAGAAATATTAATTGAAATATCTTTCCTTTGATCTATTAATTTTTTATTATTAATAATAATTTTTCGTATAATATTAAAAAAAGAAAAGAAGTATTTTAATTTAATAAAAAATATTAAATACATTATATCGATTTAAAATAATATCTCACAATTTGATGTAACTTTATTTATTTAATATAAAAAGTAAAACGATTATAAAAATAAATTATTATATATATATATTTCTTTATACTTTATTAAAAAAATTAATGATAAAAATATTTTCAAAATAATATATTGTCAGTTTAAATATACGTATATGTGTGTGATAATTAACCAGGTTGGAATAATCGATGATAAAAATGAACGGACGCCCGGAAGAATCGAACGCACGCCATTGGATATTTGTACTTGATGGATCCTCAGATTTATCGCGAGGTTATCGAGCGTTAATGCGAGTTTCGTGTAGCTCGAGTCTCGCCTCAAGATGATTTACAATCTTAATAGGACATGACGTTGAAATTTCGCTCGATCATTCCACCCTCGTCCTCACTTCTTTCCTTTTCCGAGCGTAACCGAGTCGACGTGATAATTGAATCGCATCATTGTGTCGTCGATTAAGAATAAAAAGAAGAAGAAGAAGAAGAAGAAGAGGAGGAAGAAAAGAAGAAAAAGAAGAAGAGGGGAGAAGAGGGGAGAAGAGGTATTATATAGGAAGTTATTTGTTGGTTAGTCCTTCTAACGTGACTTATATCAAATTAGTTCCGAGTAAAACATTATTCAATGAATACTCTAACGATTAATTTCTTTGAAATTCTCTTTAAGATCTTTTTTTGATATTATTTATATGTACGAGTTCATATGTCAGCCGATGTTATGATATTTATTATGTTTTTTACAGTAATTAGCATAGTAACACACATAGTAGGTAATTAATTCAAACAGTAATTGTTAAAGGAGTGGTAACTATTAAAATGATTTTATGATATTTGATAGATAGAAAATATTATCTGTATAACTTGATTTTTGTCAACTGACTTATAGAATATTAAGAAAAAAGATTTATATAAAAATATATAAATTTAATTTGATATTATATATATACATATATATTTTAGTTAAATTCGGCATTTACACGTATGTACATATATATATCACTCATCAGTAATATTACACACTCACACAAATATATATATCATTTGCATAACAATAAAACATGCACACGTATTCGCGAAAGATATTTTCATATTTTTAATTATATAATATATAATATAAAAATTATATAATAATTTTTTCATCATTTTCTAATACGTTAGAAAATTTTAAAATATTACAATATTTCATACTTTTCTAATACATTAGAAAATTTCAAAATATTACAATATTTTGAAATTTTTCGACGTGATATTACGAAAAATGCAACGTAGTACACTAAACGAACGTTAAATTACTTTCTCAACGAACACGGAGGTAAATGTGTTTACTAGTACGACGACGAGATTCTTAATAGAAAAAAAATGACAACATTAGAGTATAGATACTAGCCGAGGAGTGACGTATGTATGTATAAACAAAATATCGAACGACCGAGAAACCGTTCCTATCGATTAATTTAACCTCTGTCATCCTTTCCTTCTCAGTTGTCATTCTTCTTAGCTTCTGACGAGACGTGTTTAGATGTGTTCCTGTTTTACGTATTGTAATATTTTTCTCTACCTCATATTTTTATTAAATTGTTTTTTTTAAACACTCGGTCTCCTTTCGTACGTTACTTTTTTTTCATTATCGACAATAAGAACATTTTCTTAGAAAAGTTAGCATTAGTAAAAACGTTAGTCGGTCAATGTGTTCCGCATTATTAAAGTGGAATTTTCAACGTGGTTTCGTTTGGAGTAATTAAAGGGTATGTATGTGTATGTGTATGCATTTTAAATATGAAATTTTATCAATGAACTAATCATATACATAGTACGATCTCATTGAAATGTTTTTTTCTATAAAATGTATAATATGTATATATATATATTATTTCTCATTAGCGAATTCATATATTACCTAATTATTTCGTAAAAACAATTAGTTTAAGTGTATAATAAAATTCTCTCGTTATATTTAATACTTGACATGATATTATTTTTTGACGTGTATATATACATATATTACATTTTATTTTTATTCGAGTGAACATTACGAGAATAATATTTGATCGATTACGCGAAGTGTTCAAATTAATATCGATCGATGAAAAAAATATCGTTTTTTGATAGACATACATATCCATAACGATATCACGAAATTATATCTTTTCATACAAAAGCGTTCAATTTTCTCACACATTTCTTAAGAAAAGAGAATGAAATTGTTACCTTGCCAACGCCTATACTTCAACGTGATCCCTTCTCTCCTGTATGTAATATATTTTACATCTCATTTTCGAGATAACCCTCGCATTCTGTATGCACACTACCTTGAGAAAGTTTCACAAACCAAAGAATAAATAAATATGTGAGACGAAATTTCGATATCGGCGATCGAAGGAACGAGTTTTGTTCGTCGAAGGATTTAGGGTTCATTCGATAAAACTTTAATAATGAGAGAAATAATTATCATAGAAAGATGGTAGAGTAAATTTGGCTTTTTAAGATTTCTTTTTTAAACCTGTATCCTCATACACACACATATACACATATCTATGTACACAAACGAGTAGATGTATAAATACTTAAATGTCTTGAAAATCGATCGTTCCTTGCGATACGCTTTGTATCTGCGTTTAATGCTCGTTACTTGGGTACCAAGGATCGCTATTAATCACCTGTTCCATGACCATGGAACGTTCACCACGAAAAGTCAGGCGAAAGAATTGAAACGTATACCTTTGACATACTTTCTACGTGTTGTATTATAAAGCAATTGTACATATTATATATATACACACATTTCTAGATAAATGTATATACCACCCAACATTTATGATTATCACGCGAAATTTGAATGAATTCTTTTTTCATTTCTTTCATTTTTTTTTTTTTTTTTTTCATTTTTTATGATTAGCTGAAAGATACGTTGGTGGAACCAGGAAGAACCACCAGATTATTCAGATACATTCATACCCAAGCTTTATGCGAAGATGACACCGAACTAAACGAAACAAAGAACCACATCTTCTTGCTCCCAGCAAGAGAGTCGTTTTATAAAGAAGGATTTATTGCATTTTATATTCTCTTTTTTTTTTTTATTCCCCTCTTATGTTTCTCTTCGCCATTTTTTCGGTTACTTCGCGACCTTCAAAAGGCTACACACCAATCCTCCTGCGTCCTTCTCTTCCCCCCCCTTTCTATGTTTTTTTTTTCTTTTCTTTTATTTTTTTCACAATGAGTATTTTATGACGAATATTTTAGTTCTGAGTATCTGCATACTTACGTGGGAGTGTCACGAAATGACTGGAGAATTTCTTTTTCCTACACTTCTTTTTTTCTGTTTTTTTTTTTTTTTTTTTATTACGGAAATACGTGAACGAACGTTCGAGTGGATCGAATATCCCGTTCCGACCTTGCGTGAAAATTTTTTATTTTTATATTTATTTACCACTTCTCGACACCTTGCTGACCGTTCGCGGTATGATTTTTTTATATTTATACACATCGTATAAATATTTTTTATCGTTTATTATGTTTTATATATAATTTGGTTTAAACGTTTATAAATGCAATAAATTTATTATAGTCTTATATATGTATATTAAATTTTATTATTTTATTTTGCGAGCTGAAAAAAATAGTCTTTTAATAAATATTTAACAGGATCACATATTTTTATACATACACACACACACACGCGTGTGTATATATTTTAAATATTTATTTTATTGAAAAAGAAAGAAAAAAAGAAAAATAATAATGAAATTTAAACGTTTATAATTTTAAAATAAAATTTATAAAAATATTTGTCTGTGGGATTGTGTGTTTAATCATACGTAAGTTATGTATATTAAAATTTCATAGTTTTGTTCATAAGTAATTAAGGGCAAAAGAGAGTTTCACGTAAGTAAAGTATAATGACTTTCAAGTATTGTTATATGCTATTGTGTCTTATATAAAACGTAGGACATGTAAGCGAAAATACCATGCGTCGTTATAATGAATCCATTCTCGCGCTTAATGAGACAGGAAAAATATTTCTCTCGAGTTACCATTAATATCCGTAAACAGCACGTTTCGCTTGCCAAGATGGTACCGGCCAATTTTCTCCGACGATTATCCTTGCCGGACGATTATTCTCTCGTCGGTGACGCCATTTTCGGCCACGAATTTCTATATAAACGGGTCTCTCCTCTTTTCACATGCATTTACGTTAAATATATATACATATATATTTATACAGTTGCGTACAAAAGTTTCCGAAAGATGATCAAATTTAATTATCGTACAAATAAAAACAAATTCAATTATTTCGTGATCTACTATTTATACAAAAATTCGTAGAAAATATTTTTGTATTTATATCAAATTGAATTATATTACTCGCATTAAATATAGCTTGTGACAAAAAAAGATTTTCGAATTAGATGAATACTTATATAAATTAATTTACGTAACACTAAAAATGTGATAATTAATTTTAAATTTTATTTCCTTTCTTTTTCTTGTAAATTTACTAAAAAAGAAAAATAATACTATAGTACTAAAACTTTTGCTAGCACCTGTATATATATATTATGTGTACTCCAATTAGAATTACATAAACTCGATAAGGATTAAGAAAAAGAAAGAACGAGAGAAAGAGAAATAATGAAAGAAGTAACGAACGGGACCGGTTATTCGAGACACCCGGTATAAAAGCGCAACGCAAGGTGGACGACCTTCAGGATTGGATATATTTTACAGAAAAAGAGAGAGAAAGAGAGAGAATCCATCTGTCTCTGTTTTCTCTCATCGTCTAGAACGAACAACAATAAAGGATTCAGAAGAATATTATTTGATAAAACAATCTTTAGAGATATTTTATCGAATAAAAAACAAGAAAAAACGAAATAAAATGAATTCCTCGAAATTCGCGCATAGAATATCGTATCGAAACGAAGTGGAAACAATTTGTCATTATTTCATCATTTAAACGAAATTGTTCCGTTTAACGTTCGATCTTTAGGCATGAAATTATCTATAAAAGTTATATACGTGTCACACGATTATAATTCTTTCGTTTTATAATTGTGTGCATACGTTACATTCCATTTATACAAAAACATGGATTTATTTATGTCTCTTTTCTTATTTACGTAGACGATTTAGGTGTGTATTAGTGTCGTTTAAAAAGCATTTGCAAAGGAACAATAAAGAGAGTGTTCTAACTTTCCAAAGGATGAAGGGGGGGGTTGGGAGGGAAGAAGAGGACGATGATGAATCCTACTCTCTTCTTCTTCTTCTTCTTCTTCTTCTTCTGTTTCTTTTTCTCTCAAATGATTCGCGTGTCCGTTCGATATTTTCATCATTAAAAGCGGCATATTCTTATCCACCTTTCATTTATTAAACTACGAGAGTATATAATTACAGTTCGCTTTAATCCGCTCGTTAGAGCCTCTCGCTCGTTTAGCGGAATAATTTCCAACGTGTAAGGCATTCAAGCTTGTCGCGATTTAAACCCCCTCTGTGTGTGAAATGAGATTAAAAGAAAACGAAAAATAATGAAGAAGAAAAATAGATAAGAAAGCAAGGTAAGAAAGAAAGAAAGAAAGAAAGAAATCAATATGACTCATAGCACAGTATTATAATTTTACAATGTATAATCATTTTGATATTAACAGAATATAGTTGATGTTTGAGTATGTTCGTAAAGGAAAAAATGAAAGAGAGAGAGAGAGTGAGAAAGTTATGTTTGATTTTTTCTTTAAACATCAATTCATAATCCTCGATTAATTTCTTCCTTCCTTCCTACCTCATTTTTATCTATGATTGCATGATTCTACGATGTACGTATGAAATAATTTGTATTAAAAAATATATGAACAAAATTGATAGAATTTTTTTTTACAATAATAATAACGACGAATTAAAAATTAGATACTCAATAGGGAACGTTTAAAAAATTTAATAAAGGGAATATTCAAGAAACCATTATTTTCATCATGAAAAAAGAAAACGATCTTTTTCGTATAAATTATTTCTGATATTTACCGTAAGTATTACGTTTTTCGTGATATCCCAATAAAAACAAAATAGAATGGTAAATTCATTTGTGCCATGGTCGACTTACAAAAAAACAAAAACCAGAAAAAATTTCAAACGTTAATACGATTATTTTCTGTATAAAAAATAGAAAAAAAAAAGACTGAAAATATTTTGCATGATTACATTATTTCGATAGTTTACATTATTTACTTGCCATGATATTACAGTTGTTCCATATAAGGTGGTGTTCCATATTAGGGACAGTTACTATAATGATGGTGATATTAGCCGAGTAAATCTAATGTTCGAGTATACTTATATGAACCTAACCTAATAAAAGAAAGAAAGAAAGATAAAGATCGTCATTTTTGTTCTAAGTTAAATTTTGAATGATATCCACGACCACTCTTCCTTCCTCATTTGTCGATCATTTTCCATAGCTAACGGTATACCTGCGGCTATTGCAATTTCGGCAACCGTCATTATGTTTCTCTGTCGCTATGACTTCCTCGTCCCTTCCTGTAACAGTAATGTTCCCCTAATTCGTACCCTCGTGTATTAAACCGACCAGAATCCTTTCTTTATCTTGAATCTCATTACGATCGTTTCCTCTTACTCTTTCTTTCTATCTATCTCTCTCTCTCTCTCTCTTTCTTTCTTTCTTACCTTTCTTACCTTTTTATTTCATTATTTTCTTTATTTTCCAAAGGATATATACACGCAAATTTTCCACCGGTCATTCCCCGACCACTATGATATCAGTTGGACAGATAATGATTTTACGAAGAAAAAAAAAAACAAAATGAAAAGGTGATGAAGTGTATATGATTGTTATTAAAAAGGAGTATTTACTTTAGATTTTTATTTTTCTTCTTCTTCTTCTTCTAATTACGTCCAGATAATATTGAATTCCTTGAAAACGAATAGTGTGTTCTTCTTTTTCTTTTATTTTATTTTCTTTTATTTTATTTTATTTTATTTTATTTTATTTTATTTTTTCGTTTCCATTGAGATACAAATCTTTTCTTAACCGTCACGATTCTCCTGCACGCAAGCTAGTTGAAGAGAGAAATAGAAAGAACGGGACCGGGTAAAGGAAAGAATGAGATGGAAATAGAATGAGAGAGAAAGAGAGAGTAAACGAAAAACGTGAAATTTCGAAAGATATCAGAGGATCCTTTAAATTTGTTTAGCAACACACACACACACACTGAGAGTTTCTATATTGTAGAGAATAGGATGAAAGTTTGATCCTTCCGGGTTCGAATAATCTACTTTCGATATTATTTGATTTCATTTTTAATGATATATTCATTTTTTTGGTGTGTTCTTACAATTCATTCTAAAATATTTGTTATTAATTATAACATATTTTTATATTTATGGAACGTTCCTAATACATATTTTCTACAAATTATTTCATCCTTCGAAGAAGACCGCGTATTTCATTCGCGAGAAGAAAAACATAAAAGTGATAGTTAATGAGATTTCCTATGGATTAAGGTTTTGAGGATAGGACACACCCTTTTTTTATTAAATCTACGACAAAAAAAAACATTGATCGGTATTTTTGTTTCTTCGTGCAAAAATTAATGTCTACATATTTTATTACCGTTTCGAATTGTATGTCACTTTGATTTTTGTTGCTTTTTCATTTTACGATCTAAAGGAACATCTTCGGTACACCCTGTTTATGTGAGTCCTCAAGTATAAATAATAGTAATAATGACAATAATTAAAAAAAAAAAAAAAAAAGAAAAGAAAAGGGATCTCATTAACAAATCGATTAATTTACGACGTTCTGGTGGATGCAGGAAATGAAGAGACGTTTTTAAAACCCATAGTATCTCTCTCTCTCTCTCTCTCTGTGTGTTTCTTTCTTTCTCTCTCCTTTTTATGGTGTTCCTTTCATTATTTACGACCACGCGTCACGTTTTGCCTGTTGTGAAATTACGATGAAATAACAGAAAATACAGAAGCGTGTGGGCGATTCGTATACAAGCTCGTGAATTGAAGATTTAACCAGGTAATAATGTTTGAAGTTCGCATGTTCCGTTTCGTCGATACGGTGTGTTACGTTTAATTGCTCGTTTGTGGGATCGAGAAGAAGACAAATGGATATAAAAGATAAATAGACAAAGATAGAGAAAGAAAGAAAGAAAGAAATAAATAAAGAGTGAAATATTATAGTATAGAACAACAGTGAATAGTCAAAATTTGTTAAGCTAGTTTAAACAGCTAAACGATAATAGACGAACAATTTTGAAAATAATTCAACGTATCCGTTAATATAATAAATAAAGAAACGTTCTCGTATCCGCGGATCGTCATGTTATCAATGGACCTATCGTTGAAACTTGACAGTGATTTATCGATATGACCTCTTCTTGAAAGGCTAGGTAGGGTCGTAGGAAATAACATCGAAATGTCGTTTTTTACGCGTGCCGTACTTCCTTACTAGGAACGCAAGGTATGCTTGCCAGAGAAATTCGAGATCGTGAATTTTTTTTAAGCATGTTTATGAAAGAATGTGTTAACTCTGAGTAGAGAGAGAGAGAGAGAGAGGTCTCGGTGAAGTTTCTTTACATTTTTTATTTTTTATTTATTTTTTGAATTTCCATTATCTTTTACTTTTACTACGTAACGAATACGATATTTCATTCGACGAATTATTAATAATTTCAATCGAAAGATTGATTTAGCTTAGAGAATTATACGAAAAGTTTGCTCGTTTGATATTATTCTCATTGTTCGTTATTTTCTTTTTCGTTTGTTTTATTTTTGCAATAAAATTTTGGCACTGCTCACTTAATATTTCCATAAACAGCGCATATAATTTTTTTTAAGTATGTTTATGAAAGAATGTGTTAACTCTGAGTAGAGAGAGAGAGAGAGAGAGGTCTCGGTGAAGTTTCTTTACATTTTTTATTTTTTATTTATTTTTTGAATTTCCATTATCTTTCACTTTTACTACGTAACGAATACGATATTTCATTCGACGAATTATTAATAATTTCAATCGAAAGATTAATTTAGCTTAGAGAATTATACGAAAAGTTTGCTCGTTCGATATTACTCTCATTGTTCGTTATTTTCTTTTTCTGTTTGTTTTATTTTTGCAATAAAATTTTGGCACTGCTCATTAGACGTATCCATAAACAACGCATATAATTTTTTTTCTCACTTGCAATGCATTATTATTCTTATTTACATTAACAGGATTTAATTTACATTCTCTCTCGAAAACAATTTTAATGTATAATCAAAATATAAGAATGTATAATTAATATCTTTAGAGTCGTATTAAATTATAAGAAATTAATTATCTATTATAACAGTTCGACTACACATACATACACACACACATACACACATATATAAATTTATATCCTCAATTCCAGTCTTAGAAGAAAAATAACAATTTAGGTCAATAAGATATCTAAAAAGAAAACAAAAAAACAAAAAACGATTGTATGTATGAAGGCCTACGCCTTCAGGTTCATAATCTTCTCTCTACTTTGTTGGTCATTGTGAAAGGGTGAATAAGTAGGTAGGGGGAGTGAAAAGAGGTCCAGAGTAGAGAAAGAGAGAAAGAAAGAAAGAAAGAGAAAGAGAGGAAGAGGATTTGTTGGTAAATCAAGAAAGAAAGCCAATCTTTTCCCTATTGTAAAGTAGGTCTCTTCATGGTGAGAAGAGCAAGAAAGAGAGAGAGATAAGAACATGACTTATATATATATATATATATTTAAAGAAGAAAGAGAAGGATACAAGAGAGAAAAAGGGGAGAAAAATTTCATGAACACATTATAAACGTTAAAGCCTTTTCTCTTATCCAATCTCTTTCTCTTTCTTTTATCTTTTTTTTTTTTATTTTTTAGTTTCTTTTTTCTTCTTTTTTTTTGGTCTTTTATTTTATATCCTTCTCCGTTTTCTCGCTCGTGCAGGGCGTTTCTTCTTCGTCGAACCGTGACCGATAACTAATGCAATCGGCTCGGTAAAATCGTTTAACGATACTCGTCTGTTAGGCTCACCTGCAGCCTAACCTCAGCTCAACTCGATGTCTCGCACTTTTGTATACACTGGGTGATCTTAGCAAGTTTATTTTCTCTTAATCTCGAATCATAAGTGAGAGGAGAGATTCCTTTTTTAAATGTTTCTCTTCCTTTCATTCCGTTTTATATTTATTATATTTTTCTATTCTTTTCTTTTCTTTTCTTTCTTTTCGTGTTGTATATCATAAGTTCGTTGAAAAAAGGATCGTTTTGTGGAACGTTTATAAATGCAATGGGTAGAATAAATATAAAAAAAAAAAGAAAAAAATAAAAATAAAATGTACAATAGAAATAGGTTGAGAAAGGTAAAGATATTATTTTTGTTTGTTTGTTTGTTTGAAAGATTGTTATTCCGTTAATCACCCTGTATATGTATCGAGTGTACATTCGTTGGAAGGTTTGTAACTGCAACCACTGTGTTACGACAGGTGCTGGATATTTGCCGATGAAAGAAAGGGAGAGAAAGAGAAAGAGAAAGAAACAGAGAATAAGAATGAGAATGAGAGAGAGAGAGAGAGAGAGAGAAAGAATGAAATGGTGAGATAGAGGTCGACCTCTTCCGGATGGTCTCCTACCGATTCTTCGACTTCTCGAAAGTGATCGCTTATCGGATCGCACGTCGATATGGAATCTCGATAAGACTCGGATTATAGATCGTGCTCTTGAAAACAAGCTAGGGATTTTTATTTTTTATTTTTTATTTTTATTTTTTTCAAAAGGCCAAGACATTTCGATGATACGAACGTTTAAATATTTTAGTTAAAATAACCTACTTTCTTTACCTCCTTCTCCTCCTCTTTCCCCCTTCCCCCACCCTTACAGTACGTCATCTCGTCAAATATTTTTTTTTTTTAGAAATACGAATAATTTCTAATCATTCAGATCGAACCTATTTGGAGTATAAAGTATAGTTATAGGTATTGATAAGTGAAAAATAATATATATTATATATATATTTTTTTTTTATTTATATATATTTTATTTTTATTTTTTATTTTTTATTTTTATTTTTATTTTATTTTTTTTAATTTTATTTATATATATATGTATATGGTGTGATTTTAATTGTAAATTTTTATAAGAAATTTTTCATATTAATTGTTAATCATAGATTATTATTTTTGATATTTTATATAGCGAATTTGTAAATAACGAACGAAGTATATTGGTATAATTTTGATTAGATCGTTGAAGGGAAATAAAAGCAATAACGATAATTATATAATTTTACTTAAAAATATTGTCAACAATTCTTTTCAACGATCGAATCATCGTATCATCTTAAACCCACAAACCGATATTTCCCATATAATGTTCTTGCGAGAATTTAAATTAATTTTATTAGAAAAAAGGAAAATAATGAAATATTATTTGAAAATTTCTCCAGACAAATTTAATAATAATAACAACAATGAAATAACAAATAACGATTAATTATCAATGAAACTTTTTCGAAAATTCTTGACTTTAATAGTACAAGTCAAGATATCGAATATCATAGTTGTTTAGGTTAAAAGATATTGGAAAGTGTATATAAACGATGTATTGCAAAGTCTGGGTATTTGAACCGACAACAAAGTGCAAAAAAACAAAAAACAAAAAAAAAATAAAATAATCCGAAGGCAGACGCGAAAGCTCATCGTCCATCTTCTCACTCACTCACTCTCTCTCTCTCTTTCTTTCTTTCTTTCTCTATCTATCTTTCTCTCTCGCACGCGCGTTATTTCCACGGTGCTGTCGTAATCGAAGTCTGTACGTTCGGCCGTTCGTTAGAGACGTTTACCTCGCCGGCATAATTACGAGATGCGGTAATGATATGAGTTTACGGTAACGAGAGAACCGAAGGAGATCGCCGTCAGCGAGTTTCTTCGTTCCCATAAATACTCGTCGTCTTCGCAGATTTCACAGAGACTACTCGCTAACAGAAAGAGAAAGAGAAATACGCGAATAAAGGAACAACAAAAAATCCAAATAAAAAAGGAGACAGAGAGAGAGAGAGAGATGGAATATTAGAGAAATAAATAAATAAGTCAGGGAATAAAGAAAATAAATGAATAGCGGGAACGCGAATTATCGGTGCGTTTTCAAACTGCAGTTTTACTAATTCATTGCTACTTCTTGGCTGATCGGAAGCAACCGGGGGCCGGCCGATCCTTCGAGTGAACACATTAAGGAATTACATTTCAAATAGAATGAGATAGAGAAAGAGAAAGATATATACTTACGTGCTAGAGTCAGAAAGAGAGAGAGAGAGAGATAGATAACCGAATGCGATACGAAAGAAGAAAAGCTTGAGAGTCACGTGAAAAACGATCCTCCCTGGGGGCATTCTCGATTTTATAGCCGAACGAGAAGCTAAGCGAGTTCGTTCGATATAAGCCAAGATAGGAGAGACGTTTATCAGAGACGCATTCCGACTTTCTCTATCGTAAAGCGAATTTATACAGGGTATATAGGCAGCCAGCTCACGCATGTTAATTAGGAAACGCGCGTATAGAACATAGACCAACGTAAATTTACGTTTGTCGACGTTGCTTCTTCTTCTTCTTCTTCTGCTTCTTCTCTTCTGCTTCTACTTTTACTTCTCTGTTACTTTTTCCTTTTTCTTTTATTTCTAACATCTACTTCTACTTCTACTTCTTCTTTAGCCTTTCTTTTTTTTTTTTAACTTTTATTTCTAGTCTTCAACTTATTTCCACTTATTCGATTTATGAACCTTTCCCCGATGCTTTGATTTTTTATTCATTTTGATTTATTTTCTTCTCTTTTTTTGACTTGTATTTATTTTTATTACCCTAACCCTAACTTCTCCTCCCCTTACCTCCCAAGAGCGTTTCGTAATGAACGGTTGATGCTTTGATTTTTATTCATTTTGATTTATTTTCTTCTCTTTTTTTGACTTGTATTTATTTTTATTCCCCTAACCCTAGCTTCTCCCCCCCCCTCCTCCCAAGAGCGTTTCGTAATGAACGGTTCGAACACGCGCAGTTGATTTTAAATATATTTTATCCTCACTTTTATTTGTTGTTTTTTTTTCTTTCTTTCTTCTTCTTTCAGGCTATCACAACTTTCTCTTATCATCTTTTAAATTGATAGTTTGTAAGGGTAAGAAATTATGAAATGTAGGTGTAGATTGATAATTTATTTAATATCAAAATCGATTTCACGTGGGAGGAATGTGTAAAGATGAATATAAACACAGAGAGAGAGTAAACTTGATTACTTTTTTGCGTGATATAAGAATTCGATTATTTTTATTCCTTTTTCGTATTAATATCATAAAACTGCATAACTAATTACTTAACTAGAAATAGTTATGTATGAACTGTTTAATTTATAAATAATTTCAATCAAAATTAGGAAAAGTGTTAGCTGATTAGGTGATCTATGTTCACTTTTAACAAGAAATAAGAAAGATTAAACAAATGGATATTCATACCACTTTACAAATAAAAGACTCAAATATTGATCAATTCTTGTACTTAGTCTAATGTCATAATTATCAATGCAAATTGTAAAGTGTTGTCGATATGCAATTATAATTTCAAATATATTTTCTGTATAATTTGTTTAATATTTCCAAGAAACCAATAATTGTGCTTGAATATGTTTACGTAAGAGTTTGTGCATATGAACAGTTTTTTGTTGTCACTTGTCAATTTGTACAACTTAACCATTAAATGTTACAAAACAAAACTTAGAATTACTTATAGACTCCAATTTCTTATTGGAGTACTTGTTTTTTTTTTTTTTTACTGCAACTTCGGTTTCATTTAAATATTACGAAAAATCTAAAAGTAAGATTCAATTAATAATCATTTGCACAATAAATAACTTTGATTTATTCGAAATACTTTTCTTAATAGTTCGTTGTTCTTTCGAAAAACTAGAACATATCAGGTTACCACGAATGACGTTACAATGCAATACTAAACGTTCTAGTTATCCTGAAATGGTATAAACGATTAAAAACAAAAAAAAAAAAGAAAAACGAAAAAAATTCTAAAAATTCCCCCCATGAATTTTTCGTCTCCTTTTTCTCTTTCTCTTGAACGGAATCGAATACAAACGTCGTTTTGTATGTAAGTTTGTCTCTTCAATATTATATTTATTTATTCAACCTTTGGAAGACTCTTTTGTGTTTGTTCAGCCACGCCTGAGAATCGAGTAATGCTCCAAGAGAATGAGTTTGCTAGCTTTGCCTAATCCGATCGTTTCTATAAACCCCATATATTGGCCGTCTCATCCATAGGCGGCAGCAACAAATCGAATGCTTTGGTAAACGGGAACTTCTTGCATAAACGTTTATCGAGATTTCTTCTTTGCTACTTCATCTTCCGTTTCTATTATTTCATTTTATTTTTTTTTTTATTTTCTTTTTCGTTTTCCTTCAGCGAGCATGGTTGTACACCATGGTTATTTTGTACCAAGAAGGAAGAACTTGAACGTTATTCGAATTATTAACGGATCGAATTACAAATCTTATCATTTTTCTTTTTATTTTTCTGGATTACTCTAAAAATACGTTTGGAATGCAATCGATTTTATCGAGTATGTGTGGTTTTATTAATTTCAATAAATAAATATATTTAGGAATGAAGGTTTGGTTCAAAATATTGAATAAATATTATAATTATAATTTTCATAGAATTTTAGAAGGTTTCTATACTAGTACGTTGATAGTGAAAATAATTGTCTAGTTATTTTTTTGTTGGTAATTATATGATCATTTATAACATTGGTATTACAAATATTAATGTTATTTCAGACTTAAATCATACAAATCTTTAAATACATTTAAACATGTAATAAATGTAATATGAATTACATCGAAAATACCATGAAATGTTTACTAAGCTATAATGATTTTAACACAAACTCAATATATTATCGATTAATCGTGGCTACTTATTCATAGGTATGACGTTATCTCGAATTAATAATTAATCGTAAACTGTCGTTCGAATTAAAATCAACGAGATTTTATATAAGGAACTTGATACTAACTGGTCGAACGTTAAACTTCATTGGTTAACGTCGGGTTTGCTCATCGACCATGACAAAATTATGCTAATCTTCTGGTCCACTCGGTTATACACATTTTTATCCTCTCTTCCCCGTTCCCCATCCTCTCTTTCATTTCATTTTTTTTTTATCGTTTCTTCATTCTATTTAATTTCTTTAGCAACTCATGTATATATATATATATGCATGTAAATACTATACGAACATAAATAATAAATAGAAAGTATTATTATAATTTCGAGTATATTTATAAAAAAAAAAAAAAATCAGACAAAAGAAGACAAATCAAATTGTACAATCAATCAGAATACACGAATACACTTCGAATCTTTCTCTCCTACTACTTAACGAAATAATTTAAACAAAAAAAAATAAAGAAGGAAGAAGAAGAGGAAGAAGAAAAAAATCTTGTAAACAGCTTGAAGCAGTTCTAGTTCGATTATAATCTACCTAAGTTAATCTAGACATGTTGTGTGTGCACCTTGCAATGAAGTTGGCGCCAATGGCAACATGGTGACTTGTTGAAGTCTCCTTTTCTAAACTACATCAATTTACATACACACACACACACATACACATACAACTTGTAAAAGCCTTCGATTTCGATCGTTAATAGCACAATACCATTAACCTGTTTGAAAGATAAATAAATAATAGAGATAGTACAACACAAATAAGATTAATCATAATGGTAATAATAGTAGCGAAAAAAAAACATTGAAAAAATAATTTTAAAAAATTAAAAAGGATATAGTATACATACATATATATATATAAATAAAAAATAAAAAAAATATTTAGAAGAAGACAGTGACGGGAAAAAGGAACGGTCTTTTGCCATTGTGTTTCGAGTAGTATCTGGGCCTTTGATATCAAGCATGAACTAACTTGAACAATCGAAAACGCAAGGAGAAGCATCGATAGCGGTCGTGCGGTCACACTTAACTGATTCAGGATGTTCCTGGTGACCAGGAATCCAACTGCTCGTTGCTGCTGCTGCTGTTGCTCCTGCTGTTTCACCTTAGCAAATCTTTTTTTTACTCTTATTCCTTTTTCTTAGAATAAGAGAAAGAAGGGGAACAGGGGGGGAGAGGAAAGAGAGTGACTCTGTTATTTGACTTTTTTATCCCCTTTTAATCCCTCAGAAATGCGCTTAGGCTATCTAAGTTAGTATACGCTCGGCTGAATTGTTTTACTTGGATTCGTTTAAATAATAAGTCCTTTAATCATTATATATTGTCAATAATTCAATCATTTTTATATTTATCGTTAATTTATGAACACGGTATATCGTGGTAGTATAATAAATTTGAATAATAATCTAAATCGCGTGGACACAATTTTTCTTTATTTATAATAATAAAGTCGGATAAATTTGATTTCGTTTTTTTTTGACGATTAATTTACAAAAATGTTCAATTAGATTTTATATTAAATAACAAATGAAAATCGCGGTTGTATGACAATGTAATTAATGATCATAACTAGTTTCAGAATAGTTTCTGATGACTACGTTTTTATTTTGCGTTGTTGTTGCTCGCTTCACGTTTTCTTGTTTACCTGTTGGTAGACTTAAGCAAATTTCTTTTCATTCTTATTATTTTTCTTAGAAAACTAAAGAAGAAGAAGAAGAAGAAGAAGAAGAGACAAGAGAAAGAAATGAGTGACCCTCTTCTTCTCGAATTTTTCTTTCTTTTGTCCTTAAGAAATGTGCTTAGGCCACCTAAGTGGCCTATACGGTCGGCGACCCTGTTAACTGGATATTCTCGGGGGCCCACGATTCTACCAACTCGCATCTGGGTGGGGTAATGCTTCTCTTCCGTATATACCCTCTTTCACCCTCCCCCTCCCCCTCCTCCTCCTCCTCCCCTTCTTCACTCTTTCCTTCCCTGTCTTTTTCTCGCTTAACACACAATCAACGAGGTGGTACCACCTCGTGAGTTTAAACCCGAGGCTAAAAAACTTCGAGGAAGGATCTCTATCGATCTTCTCCGACAAAAAACCCTTTTTTTCTTTTTATTTTCCTTCTCCCTCCTACCTTTTCTTCTCTTCTTAGACAAAGGTCGAATTTTGCGTGAGCTCGTTAGCCCCCTCGTTTTTGTATTCCCTCGTTCCTTTAGGTCAGAGAAAGCGGTTATCTCAGAAGTACGGAAGAAACACGTTCCTGTTTCACAATTTAAAAGAGAAAAAGAAAGAAAAAAAAAAAGAAAAGAAGGAAAACCGAACCGATCGAATTTAAAAACAAAAAATTGCACGAAACAAATTGAATGAAAGAAAGAAAAAGAAAAAGAAAATAAAATAATCCCATTTACCGATACTCGTCGAATAAATAAAATATAATTTAACAAAATCAAGAGACACCGGGACGATAAAATATAAATAAATTGAATTTTTGAAAAAAAGTAGAAAAAAAAATGTGAACAAAAGGATAAAATCGATTTACCGAATACCCGTCTAATAAATAAGTTAAAGATACAAAATAAAAGTTAGATAATTGAATTGAAGTGACGTTCGCGCTAGCGCGGAATTTTCTTTTCCTTATAGAGTTCGTTTTTTTTACTTGTTTCAAATGTTCTCTCATGCTACCAGGCTACACACGTAAGAATCGTTAGTAATAGTAACTTTAGGAACTTCTTCTTAGGATGATTGCAAGCAGAGTTTTCTTCATTCGAACATCGCTAACATATTCACGCCGATCCTTGGGTTATAAATTCGACTAATAATCGCGTTTGACCCTCGCGGTCTCCACGGTGCACATATTGCAATTTTCGTTTGTCCACGAGCTAACGTGAGCGTGTTTACACGGTGTATAACTGTTTCGTAAGGACAAAATATTGTCCGTAATTCGAGAATCCTTCTCTCTTTCTTTATCCATATATATATATATATATTTGTTAACTACTATCCAACTCGTCTAATTATTATTATTATTAGATATTCCGTGGACGACTATAAAATATTCTTTAGAAAGTGAGAAAAATTTCGGAAATTCTCTTGAAAGTTTGACAAATTTGTGAGGACATTTCATATTCTTCACGACCTTTAATAAGAAAACGAATAGAAAATCTTCCAACTTGATAATGTTGTAAACACATTTGGTTTGTGTTGGTCAAGTATCTAATGAGAACCGCGTGAGAACATTTCATTGGATTTTTAATTACAATTATTAAATCGAATACTTTATAACGCTTACGTTATATCGCGCCGATGGATATATTTTTTTTTTTCTTCTTCTCTTCCGTTTTTTCTTTTTCATTTTTATTTTTATTTTTTATTTTTATTCGCATATTCATTTCAATAAATTGCGCGTAAAAGCGTAAAAATAGTATAATGACAGTCGTCTTGTCTGGATTTACTTCGAATAAAAATACACGAACGAATGGGAAACGAGCGTTTTAAATTGTTTACAATAACGCGCGTATTTTTTATTTTTCTTTTTCTTTAATCTTCGAGATTCGAGAATAGAATTAGATTATTTATCTATTATTTTCTTGTTTTTTAATTTTACAATTGAAATAAGACTGGTTTCGCGTTTCAAGATTTAACGATCATCTCGTACAATCTATCTTAACTTCCCTCTTTCTTTCTCCCCCACCCAATCCCAATTTCCTTCTCTGAATCTTTCACTCTGTTTCTTTCATCGCGATGCACCGGTGCTCGTGATTGTATGACCCGATGATCGTAATTCCCTAGCTCGGCGAGTGTCCACTTCATCATCACTTTCCTCGCGATTAGATCTCATGCCTTTAAACGCTCTCGCTAATTCTTACTCGCTCGTAAAATTCTACTCAAGATTAGTATATTACACGTTATTTCTTTTCTTTTATTTTTTCTTTTTTCTTTTTTCTTTTTTCTTTTTTAACGAGTAAGAAAGAGAAAGGTACTGGAGCTTCTTGTTTCTTTAATTTCTTTCACACATTCGAATACGCAGAATAAACATATACATACACATACACGTACACTTACGTGAATACATTCGCGTAATGAGTAATGTATCTTCTGGAACAAATTAGGATACATTATTTAATATTATAACGTTTTATTCCCGTCAATATCGTTTCAAGTTAACAACCAACTACCAATTTAATCTGACGTTTACTATAATTAGAACATTATTGTATCAAATATCATCGAACGAGTGATCACCCGATTAACAACGTTAACTGTTACAATGAACGATCGTCGCAATAAAAATGATCGATTGATTTCGACTGATAGAAAATAATAGAAATGTACGAGAACAAGTAATATATATATATATCTATGCGAGCTGGTCTTATTAATATTATACTTGATCGAAATATGTTTTAGAAAATTTTCATTCTTTACTAATATCATTTATATAATGATCACTTGTATATTATTTCGATTGACAATGTTGTTTTATACAATAAACTATTATCCTGATTGAAAGTAATACAAAGTAGAAATTCAAAGAGAACACAAGATATGAATCTTACTGAACATAATTAAAAATATATATATATATATATATTATAGAAAGTAGGTAATTATGAAATTTTGATCGTGTTAAAAAAATCATCAACCTGATTGGCAACGTTACTTGTTGCAAAAAAAAAAGAAAGAAAAAAGCAATCATCCTGATTTGAAATAATACAAAGTAGAAACTCAGGAAAACACCTGATCTTATTAAATATAAATCAAAATATAATATATATATATATGTGAGTGTGTGTGTATGTTACAGAAAACAGGTAATTACGAAATCTCGATCGCGTTAAAAAAAATCATCTAGTAGAACGATCGTATTATCAACTTGATAAGCAACGTGTTACTTATATCCAAGAACGATCATCACAAAAATGAAAAATGATCGTACGTTCGTTCGATTTGAAACGATTAAAGAGTAAAAATTCGTTAGAATAGAAAGAAAAGAAAAACAAAAAAAAACCAAAAAAATATATACCTCGTCTTATTAGATATAGATCAAAACTAATGTGTATTAGAAAGAAAATATCTGACAAAACAAAACAAAAAGAAAAATGATGATCGTGTTCGAGATCGGTTAAGAATTGGTGCAAAATGAAGTCCCTGTTATCGGCTCATTAACGACCTTCACGAAGATTGCTTCGTTTCGAGATAATTGACGAACTATAGTGCAGCTTCTCCTTAACGTATAAACACACACACACAAACACAAACTATGCACGTACATATACGTATATACAAATGTATATATATATATGTATGTATAAAGGTAAGTTTGAGACAATCGATAGATTGATCCGATTATATCGACCTCTTTTATCGATTTGACGAAATTGTTGTTATTAGGTCGGTGAGATAGCGATCTCGTAAAAGTTGCTTTGTAGCATCGACGAACTTTCTAGCTCGCTATGCGTCTCTCTCTCTCTCTCTTTCTTTCTTTCACCCAACAGTGTTGCCAAGAGAGCAAAATGCTTTGGATCGAGCCGTTAAAAGCATCTTCCGTAACTCCTAGAGAAATCGATAGATTCGCGAACGTATCTTTGAATGTGTGTATCATCTGTATATATATATATATATGCACACGTGTACAGGATGTGCCAAAAGTCGCTTTAACCAATAGAAAAATTATTATTTCTTTTTTGTTTTGTTCTTTTTTTTTAAATGTTTTCTTTACACTTTTAATTATTAGTTACAATTAATTTTTAGTTATAATTTTATTAATTATTAATTATTAGTTATATCTCGTGATAATCTATTTTTGTTGAATAATATCGTTTAAAACGGAGACTCACTACGTTGAAATAAAAATTAAAGTATTATCATTTTAACGATAAATTAATAAAAAAAATGTGTTAATTTCTTCACCATCTTTTTCGTTTTATTTTTCTCTTTTCTTTTCTTATCTTTTTTCCAGAAAAAAAATCTTTTTTTGTGAAGAGACTTTTTGGGACACCTTGTATATACACGTATGTATTCACGTGGGAGTTTCATGAGATTCGTGACATTGTTGTAGAAGAGAAGACATTTGCCGGTATTGCAAAAAGTTGATCGTTCGATCGTTCATCTCTCTCTCTCTCTCTCTCTCTCTATTTCTCTCATTTTCTTTTTTCCTTTTTCTACGATTATAGTCATTGCCATCTCGCGTTAAGAAAAAAGGAGCACCGATAAAAAACATTAAGCGAGAAGACGATGAAGAAGGTGCGGAGAGATGCTGCATAATCGAGAGAGTAAGAAATAGTGGCTAACAGTGTATGTGTGTGTGAGAGAGAAAGAGAGAGAGAGAGAGAGAGAGAAAGAAGATTCTGCGGTTTTCTCGATGATCGTTGCTGTAAGAGCCACGATACTAAACAAACGATAAAGAACACAAGTATAATTACGGTTATTTAAAGAGACGAGGAATCAAATGAAATTGACATAATTTATCGACGACGAAGTATCATCAAATATCTCTCTCTCTCTCTCTCTCACTCTCTTTCTGTATATATACATCTTTTATAAGTTAATCTTAATTTTATTTGATTTTTTTGTAAATAATTTATTTTGTGATTTCACCGATCACATTTTTTTTTTATTAAATTTTCTATATCTTCTCGACGTTGTTCTTTTGTTTTTTATTTTTTTATTATTCCTTCACTTTCTTTCTCGCTTTATTTCTAACCAGTGTGTTAATCTACAATGTCTTTTTTATTTTTTTATTAATTTTTCGTCTTTTTAAATGTATTTTATAAGATTTCACCGGGCTCACATTTATTTTATTGCTTCATGTTGAAATTTTCTATTTTGCAATAATCTTTTTCTTTTTTTTCATTTTCTCGTATTGTTTTTAATCTTAGAGAAATTTATGATAAATTATTAAACTGTGATGAAAACTTTGAGATTACAAGTTCCTCTCTTGTATTAATGCGTGTACCTGTATATGTGTCTGTATATGTGTCTGTGTATTTACAAGATGGTATGAAATCGTTCGATAGATCGACGATTCGATGTGCAACATCCGCAGGTGGTCCAATCGAAGTTATCGACAAAGATATCGATTAAACATCTATCGGAAACATGAAATCGTCGAGTTACACGTTAATTCATATATCATACTTATAAGCCTGAGAAATCATAATTATGATGTGCACATGTGATTATTATTTATTACAAATAAATATATATCTTTTTTTTATGATTAAAATATATGTCGCTAATCTTCTAGAGAATAATATTTTTAAATAAACATAATGATCACACGCACGAACAATTCTCTCTCTTAATCGCATGGATTATCGTAAGTTTTTCTGTGAAATAAAAAACAAAAATCAAATGAAAAAGTGATAAGACAAACAAGAAAATCTTGTTTTCGTTCGAACAAAAGAAAGCCAATTAAAACAACAAAACAAATTATATTTTTTAAAAGATAACGCATAAGAAACAATACATTTGAGATTTAATTAATTAATTATTCTATAATCGATTATTATTAAACTAGAGAAAAAACATTAAAACAAACAACAAATTATTATATTTATTATATTATAATAATTATATATTATAACATTATATATTATATTATATTATATTTATATAGAAAAAAATAGTTCTCTTCTCGTTTATAATAATACGCACGTGATCGTGAACTTCGTTTCTTCCCCCTTCACCCCCTTTCCCCTATCTTTTTCGGCTCGTTTCGTTATCGACGTACAAGTTGCAGTCTCGAAGTACGATCGTGATTCAAGGTGAGAAATTTATCGACGATATCGAAATTACAACGAGAACGTAACTTGGTAACTTGTTCCTCTCTCTCTCTCTCTCACTCTCTCCCCCTCCTTCCCCCCTGCCCCTCTCTCTATTTCTTTCTTTCTCTTTCTCCGTTTGAATCCTTTTTATCTTTTCTTCCATTTCTTTCTCTTGTTGATTTTCTTGTTTTTTTTTCTCTCTTTTTTCCTTCAATTTGGTTTTTTTGGTTTTTTTGGTTTTTTTGGTTTTTTGGTTTTGTTGTTTCTTGTCTTCCCTTCATTTCACCAAGAAGAGAACTGCACGTCAGTTGCTTGCTTGCTTGCTTGCTTGCTTGCTTGCTTCTTCTTCACCACGGTTGCGGCAATACAGCAAAGAAGTAAAATCGTTACGGACCAACGATACTTGCTCGATTAGTATGCGAATACGCGTTGTACGTTTGCATGTAAACAGAAGTAAATAAATTAAGTCTCTATCCTTCTCTCTCTCCTTCTCTCTTTCTCTTTCTTTCTTTCTTTTTATCTTCATTTTATATCGTATTTTCTTTTGCTAAAGATATAAACGTTCGGATGACGAGAGAGTAAGAGTTAATGTTAGTGCGAAAGAGAAAGAAAACGAGAGAGATGAGTGATATAAAAATCAAAATTACTGATAAGGAATACTGTCCCATAATTTGTGATCTTTCCACGCGTAATTTTTCTGAAACTATACCATTTGAATTATATTTATATGCATACACGTATATGTTATATTTATTTTACGATATATTGATTTTATATATTTGATTATTTTTCATTTACATAAGTGTACACGACGTTTTTCTCATCGGAAATATCTTTATTAATGTAACGAGAAATTTGAAAAAAGGAAAGAAAAGAGACTTAATATCAAAATATACAAAAGATGAATATGATATTAATAAATGATGACATTTATTAATGATTATCATATTAAATGATGATATTAAATCGAAAGTTACTTTGAAAGAAAAATTGTTTTGTAATTATCATCCATGCATTGAATTATTTATTCACAATGATATCATTTCAATGAAAATAATATATTTATTTTTATTTAATAAAATAGTAGTTGCAGTGGTGGTTTATTGGTGACCTTTCAGTAATTATAAAATGTACGATATTCCTATTACAGATCTGAGAAATGAAAATAGAAAAAAACAATAAATAAATAAATAAATAAATGATAAAAATACAACGATATAGAAAATTTAACCGCTCGATTCTTTTAACTGTCTGTCACAAAAAAAAAGAAAAATAGAAAAATTAATAGAAATAAGAATAAAGTAAGTAAAAGTTTTTAAAGGTTCGAAAGAATCGACTTTGTTCGGATTCCACAATGTAGAAGCAAGACTTGTTCGTAAGATCCGTCGAAGCGTGTCTCCTGTTCGCTCGTTCAAATCACCGTACACCTCTCTGATATTCGAGAATAGTTAAAGAATATTACGAGTTTCATGCAGCAAGAAAGAAAGAAATAAAAAAAGAGAAGAGAGAAAAATAAGAAACGGAAGCGGGACGACGACGACGACACATCGATGATCATAATTGAAAAACTTTTAGCTTCCGATGGTAATAATATTGAAATGTAAATTGGAATCGATGTTAATAATTAATGATCATGAGTTCAAATACATCGTGAATTAAAGCGTAGGAGAGTCACATTTCTCGAGGATTAATAACGAGGCAGGTAACTTTAGCAGCTTCAGAAACGTGTTTGCCTTGTCCGAAAGGTGAAACGTTATCGACTCTTCTTGTGTTAATTAAACGTTCGGTAAGGTATATATACGATTTACTTTTTGCTTATTTCCTTTTTTTTTTTTCTCTCTTTCACCATCATTGTCAAATTTCAGTAGCGTGTATGCTTAATTAACGAAAAATTATATATAATGTAATATATTATATGTGACGTTAATTATGACAGTGGATAAAGTAAGAAATATTTAAATTTAATGTATTCGACGATTGATATTTGATATTGAAATTATTTTTTATATTATTATTCGAATAAATGTTTTTGTTTTCTCGAATTTTCGAAATTATTCAACTGTCGTTATTACGATACATTGTATATTTTAGATATTTTTTTCTATAAACACATACATCCGTAAAAGGGGATGATTTTACGTAGAAAAATAAATCGTAAAAGAAACGTAACGCAAATTACTGTCTAAATAAAAAAAAACAATCACTTTATTTATATCACTCGTGTATGATGTAATAATGAAGACAAATTTCTCGTACAATATATTCTTTAATTAGAATCAGGAAACTGTAAAGAACGATATACTACGAGGAAAAATCATCACCAGTTATATCTGTTGCAATTAATTTTACATCATCGATGTTTACCGATATGATGTAAAAAAAAAAATAAAAAAAAAAAAAAACCAATAGGAGAGAAAAGAAAAAAAAAAGGCGAATCTAAACATAGTTAATCGAAACGGAACAAGATATCAAGAGGAAGTCGTCATGGGCAAAACAAAGCGATAATATGTTAAAAAGCTAGACGTAAGTATAAATATATATATATACATATATATATATATTATAGTAACGTGCCGTTATGTAGGTGCATCGTGTACCGTTATCAAGGACAATTATGTGTAGACCGATAGATATATATCTGAAATGAAACGATCGTTCTTGAGAAGAGTTTGACTCTCCCTCTCCCTCGTACCCCCTCTCCTTCTCACTCTTTTTCCCTCTCCCTCTTTTCTAACTCTTTCTAACAACGACCTTCCTCATCTAAGCTCGCGAAACGTCCTACTCGTCGTCTTTGTCGTCATCTTCGTTTTCTTCATTTTCTTCTTCTTCTTCTTCTATCGTTGTAATAGTGTTGGTACCAAGTATAGGTACCAAGAAGCGTGTAATTTTCTCTCCCACCTTCTTCTTCTTCTTCTTCTCTCTGTTAATTCAATGGTTACTCGCAAAGAGATTTCGCTCAACTCGATTCAACTCAGCTCAGCTCAGCTCAGCTCAGCTCGGTTCGGTTCGGCTTGGGTTTAACTCAACCTAGCATGATCGCGGGGCTGAACAAATGCGAATGAGATCTACTCGTTTCATCTCGATCTCGGTTAGGCTCTTTCTCGAGTTTCTTGCGGAACAATCGGCTTTTTTCATCCGATTCTTGATTCTTAAGAATCTTAACTCGCAATATTACAAATATATGTTTATGTATGCATGTTTATATATATATGTATGTGTGTATGTGTATATCCATCGAGCTTTGAAATCATCCTAACCGCGAGTTTCAATGTATATTTTAAAGTAGTAATACCGATCAAGAGTTATCTGGTACAAAGTTCGTGTTTCGATTTTATGTATATATATATCTATCTGAGAATAGTAAAAGAGAAATAAATAGAGAGAGAGAGAGAGAGAGAAGGAAATATTAACTCGAAGAAGTTATTTATTTGCCATACTAGATGCAAACTACAAAGATGATCTCCAAACTGAGATTGCGTTAAAGTGGAACTTCCTTCGCTCGTTCGTTCATTCGTTCGTGACGATCCAATCGGCAAATCGGATATCTATTCTCGTAATTCATTCGTAAATGGTTGATACATACTACCGAATAAATGTATTTCGAATGTTACGACGACGATCCATTACTTACAACGAATCCATATGTAATTTTTCACGATATATTTCTATAGTTTATTTTGTTTGTAATAAATAATTTATTTTCTTGATAAATGTAATATGAAGTTTGCAATTGGAAAAAAAGAAAAAAAAAAGAAAATATTGTTGAGTTGTTTCACATTCGAAATAGAAATCGTTGGAATAGATTAGAGATAGAATAGATTTGAGAATAATGACAATGTAAAGTTGAGGTCATGGGGCATCATTGTAACTACGATCGGTACAACGTTATTCAGCGAAATATCATCTTCCATGGTATTAAATTAAATGTGTATATTAACGTTATTGTTATTATTAGTAGTAGTAGGATTTGTGTTAACTAAAAATTACAATATATAATAGGATAATAGGTTTTCTATTTGTTCGTTTATAATATATTTTATATATAAATTAAAATACTTAAAAATTATACTATTGTCAAAATTCATATTTTTATATGAATATATATTAATGTTATTATTAATTAGAAATTATTTGTGTGTTATGCAATATAATTCGACACAAAATACATTGCTTTAGCTTATTATATATTTATTATTAATACATAAAGCAAAATTATATATATTCTAGATATATCCCTAGATTTTCCCTAGAGAATATTTCTGTTCTACATTTTTCTTTTGTATAGTAAATATTTAATGTATATATTAAATATAAATATTATATTTTAAATATATATATATATAATATTGTATAATTATAATAATTAAATATAATAAATGAAATATTTAATATATATAAAAATAAAATAATTGGAATTATAATAATGTCCAAATATTTGTCCATATATCCGGTGGTTTCACGCCGTCTACGAGAAGAAACAGTGCGAGCCGACCTTTTGACGCAACGGCTTTAGCTCGAAGGCACAAAAATATTAATGCAGGCATTAGAAAGTTCCGTGCTCGTGCTCGTGCTCGTGCTCGTACGGTTTAACCACGCGAGATCCACGTCGTCTAACTCTTTCTCTCTCTCTCTCTCTCACTTAATTCTCTTTCTACCTTGCAATCCAACTACGTGCAACAAGTCCGCCGTTGCATTCGATCGATCGAATCGACCTGTCGTCATTTTCAAAACACTCGCGAGTCCTCTTTTCAGAAGCTGCTACCTTTCTACGCATTTCTCGTTTATAATGATCTCACGAATATACCCATTTTCTAATATCTTTTAAGATTCGTGCATAATGATACGATCCTAACGCAAAAATTATATCGATTGTTATAAATTTACTAAGAAAAGAAAACTGTTAAATTCTCTTATTCTATGTTAATTTTCTTTTTTTATAAACAGAAAATATACAACGATTTAGAAAAAAATTTATTACGATAATTTATGTTAACGAAAGTGAATATTTTCTTGTTTACAATACGTAAATAATTAATTTTGAATATAATGAAACGAAATAAATGATTGCAAATCAAAATGAACGATTAATAGAAATATTGAAATAATATAGAATCAACCTCGAATATTTACAATAATAATAATAATAATTCAAATAAAACATCAAAACTAGTATTAACAATCATGAAAATCAACGTTTCACGATTAATTTTTCTCCTTGAAAAAATATGACGATTCATAAAAATGATTTTATCGAAACGATGTATACGTTGGATACGCGTTAGAACGTAATCTATTTTCTAGGAGAGAACTATCGGAATGATTTCCAGGAGTATCGATCAAGGGCCAAGGTGATGATTACTTCGTGAACGGAATGATACTATGATTTTCTTTCTCTCTCTCTCTCTCTCCCTCTCTTTGAACATAATTCCGTTAGGTTCTTCCGATATCAGAATTCTCGGAAGATAGTCGATCCTGCCAGGTCAAATAATTTTTTTTTTTTTCAAAGTTAAATAAAACGTAAAGAAAATCGTTTCTCGTCTAT
This sequence comes from Polistes fuscatus, assembly GCF_010416935.1. Classification (NCBI taxonomy): domain Eukaryota; kingdom Metazoa; phylum Arthropoda; class Insecta; order Hymenoptera; family Vespidae; genus Polistes; species Polistes fuscatus. Next base: position 8,455,369 of record NW_025113151.1, on the reverse strand, counting down.
CAAGTTGACATGGATCATCTGTACATACATATACACACAAATACACACACATCTACATATATATATATAAAGATTTAGCGTAATAAGAAAGTAGATATATATATAAACGATCGGTAAATATTACTAAAGTTAAGTTTAAACCTTTCGGCAATTACTGGGAGTAGTAGAGGTACGTACGATCATCCAGCATTTGAAAAATCACTATAATTATAATGAAAGGCCATAAGATCACGCGAGCCGTTTATTACACCGTTGTAGATAAGTTTATAATGAGAGTACATTAATCCCCGCTCTTGTTTCCACACACGAGGTGTACTTAAGGTACATAGATTATGTACATAAAGTATCTATGTATGTACACAAAGTTTATGTTATTCGCACGGAATATCATAGTTCTTTTGTTGAAATACTAGCAAGTAGCCGACAAATATATACAATTGCAAGTATTAAGTATTTATACATAACACACCTATCCTGAACGATAATATATTCATTTATTTGTATATGTTTATGATACTGACCGTTTATTAATATGTGTTTATTTATTTACTCGACTATTTTTATTTGAATGCAATCACTTACATTTAAATTCGTAAAATTGTATTTTATCCCCGTTACACGTAATGAATTTAACGGATAGAAAAGATCGATAGATCTATCCGACTGACTTATAAGCGTTTAATTATTTTTCATAATTACTCCACACCTGTCGGAACGTGAAAGGATCTACTGAAAAGTGTTTTCCTCCTATTTATTTCGACTAAACACAATAAGAGATGAAAGAAATTTGAAATAATAATCTTGACCTATCCTCCTGGCCTTTTCTCTAAAACGAAATTAGATCCTACGTTTGTTTTTTTATGCCTCGTGATTAATTACGTGCTATGATAAAGAGAATAACTATCTTTGGATAGAAATGAAAATAAAAATCTAAAGAGAAAGAATAGATTCAAATGTTGGTAACTTGAAACTATAGTAAACAATGTTAAATAGATTTTCAAGTATTTACGTAGACACAGTAACTAAGTTTACTTTCTATCTTCAAATCTAAAAGCATGAATAGGAAGAAAAAAAGAAAGAAAGAAAGAAAGAAAGAAAGAAATACTTTAGAAAAATCAATATAATGAAGCCGTGCCCTGTAACTCGTTTAATTAATCGATTTACAAACGTAATTGTGGTCTCTTATGAGAAACACTAGTTACAATTTATATTCGATCGCGTTTAAGATAAATACGAGCTTATCGATTATGATCCGATAACGTTACGCGTACCAAATTCCACGATTAGTATGAAACAATTGTAAGTATAATAACAGATCAAATTACGTATGATTCGTATAAATCTCCCTAGTGAATATTTTTAAGATACGTGATTTTATATATTACACAGGTTTTATTCATTATCTTTGTTTTTATTTGATTATATTTTTTTTTATTTTTCGTATACCTGTCTTTTCGAGTTAACGGCTAACTCACGATGATATAAATCGTGCCAAGAAAGCGAAACGATCATGTTCATCTCCATCCTAATAGTCGAGATTTTCATTTGAAAATAAATATCCTCGGTTTAAAATCTGTTGAAAGATTTATGTATATCAACCACGATTTATGGTTGAATAAGTTTTTCTATAATATATATATTTATTAAAGAAAATCAAAAATAATGTCAGAAAATTGACACGCAATTATTCGTTGATTTCAATTGAAAAGAAAGAAAAATATTTGTTACAAGAAAAAAAAGGAAAAAAATTCAAATCTAAAGCCAATTTATTAAAAGTTGACGAGTTGGAATAACATTTCCGAGATATAATTTTTTTCTTTTTTTTTTCTCGTTTAAGAATATATTATTAGAAAAGATTTACAATCTATAGTTAAAATAGAGATCTAGTAATTTGCGCGGACGATCGAGAAGTTATATAATTGAGTAATTTATTTGTAAAAAGATTGAAATAGTTAATATCTAACAACGTATCGCAAGTTGTTATCGACTTGTCACTCAGAATTCAACCATATTAATCTTCGTTCACAAACGGATATGGAAAATCAGGATCATGATCACTCCGGCTTTTAAATTTAAAATAATACAAACTCGCGGGGACATATATGTGTGTGTGTGTGTATATATGTGTGTGTATCACGTGTGCCGCACGTAAGATTTCTAATCGTTTAAAAGCGAGTTCATCTTGCCAGTCGATCTTTAGGGAATTGCTACGTTTTTCAGATAATTTATGCAAGAGCATTATCATATCGAATCCTAACGAGTATACTATGCTGAGCTAATTGGTTGTGAATTCGCTGCTTTTAATTAACTTCCGCGACGATGTTTTACGTAAGATTTAAGAGAAAAATTGATCATATTGTTTGTTCGATCAATACTATATTTTATATCCTATCTTTTACTTATCATATTATTTATATACTTATTTCTAATATCATCTAACATAAATATACGTATGTTAAAATATTATCAAAATAAAAAAAAAAAAATAAAATACGCGATATTCGTGTCATCGAAAGAATCTTCTTCAAAATTACGTATACAAATGTTTGGTTGGAAAAAATCTTCGATAAGGTATCACACGATCTCTCGTGATAAAATTTAGAATTATTTGACGAAAAAACAAACTTTTAAAAATCAAAATCTTAAATAACGTATCACACGATCTCTCGTGATAAAATTTAGAATTATTTGACGAAAAAACAAACTTTTAAAAATCAAAATCTTAAATAACGTATCACACGATCTCTCGTGATAAAATTTAGAATTATTTGATGAAAAATCATACTTTTAAGATCATCCTGCTGTATACACGGTTGATAGAAGAGAAAGAGAAAATCTAATATTTTTTGTTGTCTTTTTTTATTCTTTTCTTTTTCGAAATTCTTCCCGCAAGCATATTTGTTACCTCGAGCCGAGCATGACCGCATGACGGCGATCCACATTAAGTGTAAGGCAGGATAAATATATTAACCTGGACGTATCTTGCACGGCATTGCATTCAAAGATATCGCTATCTGTGCAGAGGCACCTTCTACGGATGAATATATTTACCCGAGCGTATAGAATGGGCTTCTCTTTCTCTTTCATTCTTTATTTATTTATTTATTTATTTTTTTATTTTTTTATTTTTTTTTATTTTTTGTTTTGTTTATTTTTTCTTATTATCGGGTGCTCGTCTTCTTAAAAGTTCGCATAATATTTTCCCTTCCACCTTCCACTAACAGATCCAACTTCGCACACCCAATGAATATTCATGACCACTGTAAACCACGATCTTCTCGATTATATCGGTTTAAGCATTTTACTCTAGAAAATTTTGACGTCTCTTTACTCACGCCGGAGACAAAGGTCGAAACGTTAATTGCCAATTAAATACTCGGTTCTCTCTGGTTTCCACGTTGATTACGTAATACTACTATTCTACGACTGCATACGTTTAATTCATTGATTTTTTTTTCCTTTTTTCTATTAGGTAAAAATAGATTATCGATTTCTCGCGATGATTTATAATCGTTTTATTATATTGTTAAAATTGTTTTTGTGTATTTTTTATTTTTATTTTTAGAATATCATAATTTCGTTTATTGTCTCGGTAATTATATTTTTTTTTAATACAATATATTAAATAAAAATCTTGTAATTGTAAGTGAGACACAGTACAGGTGTCATTCGAACGGTTTCAAATTCCTTGTAGTTTGTTTTATCGTTAATTTTTTTTACATTAATACACGAATAATTATACAACTTTTTTCTTTTTTTTTTAAACGCAAACGATATGTCTTTAGTTTTATCCGATCAAAAAAAAAAAAGAAATCTTTCTACAAATTGTTAGACAAATCGACTATACACATCGTATAAAATATTGTACATTTCTATCGTATTTTTATTTTTTTTTCTCATTTCCTATCTCTCTATATAATTTCATCTCACGAGTTAACAGCTCATAATAGTAACCTTCGAGGATGGTTTTCAGATAAATCGATTTAATTCCCTCAATGATAGGAGCCGTCGATTGGATACTATCGATAACGATCAACGATTGTATCGATATGTATTCGATGAGATAAATGCTATTAGCTTATGTTAGATACTATCGTGTTATATTTTAACACCAACTTCTGAATCCTCAAAGCTAACATTCTCGATGTGTCTTTAACTGGGCTCTTTCTAACATAATCCAATCGATATCTTTCTTATTCTAAGATTTCAATACACTTGCTATACGCGTATCATTCTAATATATATGTGTGTACACACATGTATACATATGTATACGTAGAAAAACATATGTATGCATTTAAAGTATAGGTTTATGCGATACATAAGAAGTAGAATATTTCAATAGTTTAATATATCATCATCATGTATCTCAATATTTATTTTATGCTGATTTATACGATATATATAGAAATTTATTAACGCAGTATGAACGACAGCTGCAAACGCACGTGTGATTTCCGTGTTGCATTCCATTTGCTCGGTTATCATTGAATTTTCTTATCTAGTTATTTCTTTTTTTAATAAATACATTAATAAATATTTATTATATAGATAATCCGAGAAATAGATGAAATATGTTGAATGTTTACGAATCGGGTCACGGATAGATATTAGAAACTGATAGAAAAGTTCAAAGTTTGACACATCGATAAAGAATGTTATACGTTACGTCGTAAACGTAAGTTTGCAGTTACCAATACGAAACATATTCGTATGCGTCTATCATTTGACGGAACAATGGTGTATTAATGCAATACTCGATTACGTCGGTGGTATCTGTGATGAAAGTATAAATCTATCCGTTTCGTGGATTTTCGTGTCTAATTTCAAACTTCAAACGCACATCAAATGATGAAAAATAAAAATAATTAAAAGTTCTTTCATTTGATTATAGAAAAAATAAGAAAGAAAAATTATAATATAAATTAAATTGATTACAAAGTACAAGTTATAATAATTATTATCATTTATCAGAAATAATTTGTTAAGAAATTTTCATTACTTCTAATATTATCTCTGTCTAATCTTTAATTTCTAAAATTTACATTAAATACAAGATAATAGAATAATAAAGAAAATGTATCAATTTGAAAAAAATAACATATATAAAATGTAATAAATAATTTAACATAACAATTCAATGTATATAATAATGTGGATTTAATTAAAAGAAAGTTAAATATAATTTATTGAACATATCACCATCATAATATAATTATTATTCTAGATATAATCTTTAATCTATAAACTCATATATAAAGAATAAGATATATAATATAAATAATTCAATATATAATTATAATAAAAGTGTGACAAAAATATAAAATTGAACAGTCGAATTATTAATTACTTTAATATTAAGCAATAACACGTTAACGAATTTGTAAGTTTGAAATGAGTAATTCATTCATGAAGTATACTTTTCAACACTTTAGTATACCTAAAACTCGTATCGATTAGATGACTACGAGGGATACGAGTCGCAAATTAATCGTACACGCGTTAACTTTCGATAGTCAAAGGTAAGATATGCCACGACGAAACACCTGTTCGCGTTCCTATGAATTCTACCTTGTAGAAACAAACATAGAAAAAGAAGAAAGAGAAATAGGAAGAAAGGTAAAAAGATAAATAAACAGAGATAACTACTGCTATCTCGTAACGTGTTCGACCATAATCCTGTTTTTTTTTGTTTCCATTTTGTTTTTTACTTTTTTTATTTTCTACTTTTTCTCTCATCTAATACAAGGAATAGAGTAGAAAATACTTAGAAGAAAATATTTCACTGGTCTAAGGCTTGCAATCGTGACTTACACTTTATATCTTGTGCATTCGTACGTACAGTACGATTTCTTTTTATTAAAACAAGATATCACAATGTATGCATTTATGTATCGTTTTTAAACGCTTCAAAATAAACGGCTTGGTGCACGAACATCGGTATAAAAACATATCTTCTCTCGTATTATAAATCGTGAGATTATTATATTTATTATTTGATAAGCGAACAATTTAGAAAGAGATATTTCTTCTTGTTCGTAAAAAAAAAAAAGAAGATTTATATACGTGATATACTTATTGTACGTGACTTTTTTTTTTTAAAACAAGAAAATATATTTGATTAATAATTATATTGTTGTATCCCTATATATCGCACATCGCGTTACGGATCAAACTTCAAGTGGCTTAAATGAACAATTTTGTAGAGCGCAACCGTAAGAGAGAAACTTTGTAGAGCGCACAATGTTATTTGCTGAATCATCTTCGATGCATAATTTTCATTCTAACAATTTTTGCACACACTTTTTTTGGTCATACTCGTTAGTTATTATTCTCAACCATGATTAATGATATATATATATACATATATGAAAAATTGAAATATTCTGATTAATACGTTTATTTGAAGGCCAGGTGTTCGGAGCTATAGATATTTATCATTTGGATATTGTAAAAAAAAAGAAGAAAAAAAAGAATTATAGTTGTTGAACAAGACAGATTGAGATATAAATTAACATTTATAAAACTTACCGGGACCGGTTTTAAATTCAGACAAAAAAAGAGATTTGCAAAAATTCCACCGATGCGTTTGCTTTTTCTTCGATTAAATTTACAATTATAATTAGTGGAAGTTTTTATCTTCTTTTTTTTTTTTTTATTTTTTTTCAATATTAAAATTAAAACACCATTGAGACTTCAACAACGAGGTTTCCATATTCGTCGGATTAGTTAGTTCATATTCCAAGAAGAAGAAGAAGAAGAAGAAGAAAAATAGGAGAAAAGAAACAAAAAGAAAGAAAAAAAGAAAAAAGTAGGGAATTGAAGGAAGCACCGTGATCGTGATTTTCTCAAGATAAATAGGCAAATTGTTACAAACCGTGAGCCACGAAACCGGCCGGCATTTTAAACGACGTTGCTCGTGACGCGCCTTTAATTCGTTTCTCTTAAGAAGAGCAACTAGCGTGTTCGGTTCCCTATCAATTATGTAGTAGGTCGTTGTTGGGTACTGAACATTCATTATGGGAAAACTTTCGCAATGTGTGTGTATGCGTTACTTCGATTTATGGACCTTCCAGAGTTTCATGGATCGGTAATACTCTTCTGCTTAGAATGGAATTATCACGACAGACGATCTAACGTGTTCTCATCTTCTTTTTCTTCTTCTTCTTCTTCTTTTTATTTTTCTTCTTTTTCTTCATCTTGTTGTTGTTGTTGTTGTTGTTATTATTTTTATTCTATTTCTCTTTGGTCGAGAACGTAAAAGGAAACATAAAAAAAAACCATAGATATGCTTCTATAAGAAATTATAGATAATTAATACTTCTCTTTTGATGATTATGAACAAACTTTTATTGGGAATATCATTTATTTAGTAAAGGATTTGATAAGACTGATTTATGGTTTCCCATCTTCCTCCTTTCATTTTCACTATTTTGTCGTTGAATTTTTCTTATACGTTTAACGTGAGTTCCTTCAATTACAATTTTTTCTCGTTCGTTTATTATATATTTGTTAATGATGTTATTGAATATTTATATATATATTTTCTTTCTCACGATTGAATATATCAATATTATTCGAGTTTATTATTAAATGTATTTTTTGACTAACTTCAAACGACAAATTTATTCTTTAAAGTTTGTTTCTTAATCATCCAGGTATAGAAATTATATGAAATTTTCTATAATACGCGATTTAATTAATTTCGAGGAAAATTCTATGATCGATTCATCGACAAATTTGAAAATCATTTTGTCGAAGAATGAATACTTTAATTTCTTTTTAATACAAATCATTCGAAACTTTCTAATTAGTATTTTAATTACTTCTTTTTTTTTTTTACAAAAAATATTTCAGTTAAACGAGTGCATTGAAACAATCGAATTTATCGTGCATTTATTTTCAACAAACATCGAGAACAATAATTCGTTCATATACATTTCTAAAACAATGTTATTGGATATCCCACCCTCCCCCTTCCACCCTCAGGTGAAGAATTTTCTAAACATCGAAAGAAATCATTCGAAAGTTTCGAATGTTAAACGATATTCCAGATATTTATTCCTAATTCCAAGTGAGCAAGAGAAAGATAGAAAATAACCAGAGAAAGACTATTCAAGCAATAAGATAAGTATTTCCTGACAGTATAACGGCAACTATTAGTAACGTAGACCTTGTTCACGTCCAGTTGAGAATTTCTTGTGTATTTTCTGGCCAGTATACACGCCTATATTGAAAAGAAATCGATTACAACGGGGGCCACCGTTGATCTTCCGTGCTTTTAGTACAAAATCTACCAACAGGTTGAGTTTACCCATTGACAGCTGCAAATGCACACATACGCACAAATATATATATACATATATACATATAAATACATAAACTCAAAGAAGAGAACACGTTTCGAATCGCCGAGATTTCTAGTCACGCACACGCCCTCGCAATTTTCCACCCACGCAAAACGCCCGACTCGTGTATTCGACCTCCGATCGAATAATTTCGCGTTAGGGTTTATCCGGCCAATTAAGCGACGCAATTAAAGTTCTTTCCTTTAATTGGATGCTTCCATCGAAGAACACTAACCTTTTATTCCTTTTTTTTTTTTAGTTCCTTCACTCTTATACCAAAGCTATAACTCTTTTCTAAACAATTTTCCCTAACAATTTCAATTGAACAAACAAACAACAATTCCAATACACACACACATTTTTCACATTTGTTTAAAACACGAATCTCATGTATATCTTATCTTTTACACGTTCATTAATTATATAATGACAACATTGCATGTAATTCATTAAACATCAGATAGTACATTAAATGATCATTATTGACTTATGATTTAGAATAAAAAAAAAAATTAAAAGAAATAAATAAATAAATAAATAAATAAATAAATAGGAATGATAGAGTAAAGGTAATAAATTTACGACCTTGTCTCATAAGTATGATTATTGAGAAAAATCTTTAAACTCATAAAGAGAACCGACTTAAAACGCCTCCTTCTCCTCCTCCTCCTCCTCCTCCTCCTCTTCTTGCGTTAGACTAATCTTTCTTTCTCTTTCTTTTTAACATACATACTTACGTACAGACATAAGTATGTATATTAACATGTAATAACAACGTACACGATATACCTACGCGAGTTTTCATCCGCAATAACCGACGCTCCTGTTGCAGGTAATCACCCAAGCATGGAGAAATAGCGTCGGCTGACACAAAGAAGGGGAGAGAAAAAACGGAGCGTTACGTGGAGGGATGAAAGGAGAAGGAGGAGGAGGAGGAGGAGAAGGAGGAGGAGAAGAGGATGCTGCGGCGGAGAACAGCAACGAGAAATATAGAAAAAGGTGAGAGAAAGAGTAATATATATATAAGAAGAAGAATTATCTATAGATGAAAATTTGTTTAACCGAAGTTTAGTTTAAATGAAGAAATTAAAGATGTTCTTAACGGTATTGGAACTTTAGTCGAGTCAAAGATATCTCAAGTCGGATGTTCCTAAGAGTTAAAACTGGTGGGGGTAACGCGTATGTAGGTCTCGCTCGATGATTGGTTGACTCGAGTTGGCGGGTAGGACAGACAGTATTGCTGTCTACCAAGGCTCCTGGACTCACCTGTTGCACCTGCTTCGACGTGGTCACACTCCGGTAGTTCTCGTCAGGATTTTCAGGAAGCTTTTTCTTTTTCTTTTTTTTACACCCCGGAAATACTTTATTTTAACTTTTGTCTTTTATTTTATTTTATTTTTGTTTTTCTGTTTTTCTGTTGTTTTTATTCGTAAGAAAAATAAGTACGAGCGTAGAGGAATCGTTTGTTTTTCTTTCGTCTCGTTGTTTTATAGTAAAGATATGTTTTTTTTATTTTATTTGTTAACTTTTAACGAACAATTGGATACACGTTGATTTGTCTTTTTCTTTTTCTTTTTTGAGAGAAATATTTTGAATAATATCGTTGTTGTTGTTGTTGTTATCGTTGATATACATTTAAATCGTTAACGATAATATTATAATCGACACATGGAGAAACTTCCATCATACTATTTGCACTTTTAATTCGAGATGTTTTTTTGTCGACTTCATTGTATTCTCAATGAGGCTTCTTGACATAGTAATTACCTCCCGTTTCTCGTCCCACTTGACAACTTCACGTTATGATTATAAGCTCTAATTAATGTCTAGCTAGTTAATTTATCTAAAATCCTAAGGCCGAAGTATAGTAACGACCTTTCGTGTTAACGAGATGAATGATAATTAATCTTGTTAATAATTATTTTATTACCTACTTTCGTTTTACGAATAAATCGCGTTTATTGTCTTCGATATATTTTCATTAACAATTATTTATTTAATTAAATTACAAACATTTACATACACTAATAATGCATACATACGAAATATAATTGATGCGTGTATTATACAAAAAATACACACACACACATATATTTACAGGTATTCGTATTTATGCGATTTCGAAAAGAAAATTGTAGAAACATTGTTTTTCCTTCCTCTTCTTTTTCTTCTTCATTTGATCGAGAAGAAAAAAACTAAATCAGTAATGAAGCTCTCCCAATCGTGCGTAATTAAAGCGCACGGGAGTAAACTCTCGTGCTCCACATTTCTTGCTACTCTTAACGGTTTTCAAATGTATTCTTATTACGTATGCACGTCAATTAATTTTAATCTGCTTACTTATTTAAATATAGAAATCGAGTTCATTCTTCTCGATCATTAAAATCCATTATTTCAAATTCGATCAAAACTTCAATATTTTTTCTTTTTCTCTTTTATTTCTTTTCAATTTTTTTTTGTCAATTTTGTTTTTCTTTTTCTTTTTAACCATTCGTTCCAGTTATATATATATTTTTTTTGTTTGGTTTTATTTTTATTCTATTAGTAGTACACGGATGATTTATTCTTGTTATTAATTTGAAATTATTTTTTGTTTTTATTATTTTCTCTATATATTTTTTTTACGAGATATCGATCATCCCGAGTCCGTGAGAAACTGGAGTAAAAAATTCGTGAGAATATATCTCTCTTTTAAATACTTATATCTCATATAGGTATGTTCGATCGTTAACGTGCCTTATGCGATAAAGATCTTAAGAAAGTATGCAAGAGAAAGAGAAAATATATATATATATACACATGATACATATATTTCAAACGTGTCCGGTAAACATAATCCAAAAGACGAATATATTGAAATGAAATGAAATTAATCCCATCGTCATAAAAAACATTTTCGTTTCTTCTTCGTAAACGTCGTTTTTGATCTGTGAAATAAACTTATCAAGAATAATATAATTAATATCGTATTATATTTCTTGACAAATTTAATCAAATTGTTATGCAAAATGTTAGAAAATAAGGGATACAAAAAAATACAATCAATTCTAATTCGTAAGAAAAACATTAATCCGAAGATAAAACATATATCTAATATTAAATAAAATCTAATTAAAGAATTATATAAATAGTAAAAAAAAGATAAAAAATAACACATAAATAAATACGTTTCTATCTCTCTCTTTCTTATTTGAAGATGAACGGAAAATGCATCATAAAGAGTCATCGAGAGGATAATATTAGTAAGTATAAAACCGGACTAATGACCATAAAGGGATCCCGAACGAACCGTTAACGCGATTAAGAATATCTACATCCTGTTCTGAAGTCGATCTACACGCCCCTCTTCGTTCAAAAGCAGAGCAGAAGAGAGGTTCAGAGATGAGCACTGACTGAGATGAGAAGCTGAGAGAGCTCGAGGATGAGAATGATGAGGAGGAGCATGAAAAACGGAGATGCAAGTCATTTCAAGAAATTACGAACCTATCTTTCTCTTTTCTTTTTTCTTTTTCTTTTTTTTTTATTTCTCCTTCTCTCTCTCTCATTCTTACTATTATATATATACATTTATATTTTGCGCGGGAGTTTTTTAAAATCGTGAATATCTTTAAACCACCGATCCGTATAGTCTCGATCGATTATTATTAATCGCTTGCACCTGCCTCCTCCTCCTCCTCCTCCTCCTCTTCTTTCTTACACAGTTTCTTTCTCTCTCTCTCTTTCTCTTTCTTTCTCTTTCTAAAGAGTATAACGAAGTAATATAACGACACGTAAGAATCTTCGGAAGGCGTAAAAGAGACAAGGAATGTGCTAGAAAGAGAAGGATGCTCTGATCGGGACACGCGCTAAACTGGTATTTAAAGCGGTTATCATTTATCTCGACCACGTGTAGAAACCGTTCCGCCAAAGGTGGAACGACGCAATAATAATCTTGTTTTTAACATCGTGATCAAGATTCAAACCATAGGTATATGTTTCTTTCCTTTTTCTTTCTCTTTCCTTTATTTTCCCCCCTCATATCACTTCATTCTTCATTCGTTTCCTTTTCTTGCTCCCCTCTTTTTCTATTATTTCTTATCTTTCCCCATTCCCCCCTTTTATTAGGGTTAATCAAAAGTTCCTGCGTTTATTATCTTCTTTCATCGTAGTGCAATTTTTTGTTGTTGTTTGAAAGTCAATAAAAATTACTTTACACGCGCAAATGAAATATTAATTTTACAAACTCTCGCGAACCTTTTATAAATTCATCCTAATAAATATTTTAGGTTATCTTATATTTCTTTTTTTTTTCTTTTTTCGTAATCATTCTTTTTCTCAATCACAACATCTATTAATATTTATTTTAAGATGTTTCTCAGTGGCGTTAGAAAGATGTTTCGAAGCAAGTTGTGTGTATTACGATGCACGTGCTATCTCGAGAACGTCGTGCATGTAAGTAAGTACCATAATATATATATACGATGTATAGGTGTGAGAGAGAAAGAGAGAAAGAGTGAAAGAGGGAGAAAGAGAGGGAGAGAAAGAGAGAGAGAAAGATACTTAATTGCGGAATACCTGCCGCCGTTGCGGGCGCACGTGCAGACGTCGATAACGCGCATCCTTCCCGGTCCACAATCCTCTGACATCATCGATCAGAACGTCGCTTAGCTCCTTTTTGCAAGGTCTTCTTCATGTTTCATTCTATCTATCTTTCTCTCTCTCTCTCTTTCTATCTTATTCTTTCTTTCTTTCTTATTTTCTTTCTGATAAATGCAGCTTCTTTCATCTCTTTCTCTTTTAATATCTTTTTTTTCCTCTTCTTTCCTATCTCACTCTAAGCCACTCTAACTCACTCTAACTCTAACTATCATTCTAATTCTTTCCATCTTGTTCTAACTCTCATAAACAATTTTTGTTGTTGTTCTATCTCTTTATATCTCTGACGAATTTTCGTTCCATCTCATTCCATCAGTATTTTTTCATTAATATTTGAATCATTATTTATTTATTTATTGAAGTTATACTTCTTTTGGCGCGTTGGGGAAAATGTAATGGGGAATGATTTTGTTCCGAGCGTCTGGAAAAACGACACCATGAAGTTTGTCGGCATTTACGACGCGCGGCAAATTTCAAGTTTACGGCATGAAGTTGTCTTCTCTTCTTCTTCTTCCCATTTTTTCTCAAGCGGGTCATCACCCATCCAAGTACTAATCGTACTCAGCGCTGCTTTACTTAAATAATCGAGCGGGAATTAGTGCTATCACAGCGCCATGACAGTTGACGCGTGAAGTAATTCAATATATCTCTCTTATATTTAGTGTGGACTGATATCTATATTTTGATATTTTCTTTTTCTTTTTTTTATTCTTTCTTATATATATATATAATAATAATTATTTATTTTTTTAAGTTATTTTTCTTCTTTGAAGTTTTTTTTTGAAGTTATTTTTGAGGTTATTGAGGTTATTGAGGTTATGTTCGTTTTGGTACGGCAAAGAAGTATAACTTCTTACGTGCGTACATAAGTGCACACACCAGTTTTTTATTTATTTATTTATTTTGTCTTTTTTTTCTTTTCGTTTGCTTTTTCTATATCTTCTCTAACAACAATTTAGAATTTTTTGTTTAGGAAGTGCGTAGCAAGCCAACATTAGCGGCAAAAGATCGATCGTATTTCTCGGTCTTTCATCTTTCGATTCGCTTAGATCTTTTGTCGATGTCCTAATTCATCCACCACTCTTCTAAAGCCTGTAATTACTGTCGTACGTCACACGACTAAGCTTACACCTTAACCTGTCGAGAAAGAGAGAGAGAGAGAGAGAGAAAATGAGTCAGATAATACGCGTTTTATCTACGTAAAATACGCGAGAACGTTTTCTTTTCACAAAGTTGACTTTGCAAATGTGGGCCGATTTCATGAATTTGTCGTGGACGAGGCTGATGAATGGCGTTTCGAATCGATAGATCAATCGATGGTATTTGTTCTTGGTACCCATGGTGCCTTTTCAAAGCTGATGGTTTCAAATGTTTATATTTCTTTCTTATTTTGTTCTTTTTCTCTTACTCTCGCAAGAAGAGACCGGAAAGAAAATTTGTTGCAGATATAAATCTTTTGGTTCGTTAAATATCGTCCATGTATTGTATACAGGGTGTTTCAATTTATTATAGCATTTGAAATTATTTCTTTTTCTTTACGTGCGTCAATGTAGTAAGATTTTGTTAAAGTTATATTGTAGATGATTAAATAACGAATTTAGTGAAATTTTGTTACGAATAATGATTTTTTTTTTGAAAGTGGGTTAACTCGAAGAACATTGATCTTGATTTAATTTTATATTAAAAAGAAAATATTTTCATTTTAATTGTACATATGTTAAATATATGATATATTTATTTTAATATACAATACATGGACATGCAAAAGAATCAAGTATTTCTAAATAATATAATAATATAAAATAATTATTTATATACAAAAAAAATAGTATTTGTATTTTGTTAATATTATATTTTATATATTATCAAAATATTCTCGTTAACATTTCAAATGTTCAATAGAAATTTAAATGAAATACTTTCTATATATAAAAATATATATAAAATAATAAATATAAAAAATTTATATAACAAATATATATATAAAAAAATCTAGTATTTCTAAATAATATAATAATATAAAATAATTATTTATATACAAAAATATAATTGTATTTATATTTTGTTAATATCATATTTTATATATTATCAAAATATTCTCGTTAACATTTCAAATGTTCAATAGAAATTTAAATGAAATACTTTCTATATATAAAAATATATTAAATATAATATATGCATGTACCGATGTTATTCGATGTAGAAAATTTAATAATCGTTTGAACGCTTGACGTTACACTTTCTAACTCGTACGAGATCGCGATCGATGATCTCACGATTTTGAGTTCGAGAAAAGAAGGAAAGAAATTTTATAGATCGATTAATCGATCGTTCGATCGATCGATCGGTCGTTCGTTCGTTCGTTCGTTCGTTCGTTCATTCGTTCGCTCGTTCGTTCGTTTAGTTGATCCTTCAGTTTCTAGTTAATTAAATAATATTCGCGCCTTTTAAGCTCGCATGTAATTCGTGAATATAAACACGAGTTTGAACGTCGACACAATAGGCTTAATTACCTTTCGTATTAACGTATTAATGCATCCTCATCACAGCTAAATCAATCACTATCTTTTCCCTTTGGCGTTTCACATGTCCGATTCTTCTCGCTGCTAATAAATCTCGATTGTCTATTATGCATCAAATGTATCGACAGTTGGTATTTGCCCTTGAGCGATTTGTATAATGCTTTTTATTTATTTATTTATTTATTTATTTTCTTTACTATCTCTTTGGTAGGTATCAAACGTAATTCATCGAAAAGAGCTTTCTCGTATAATATTTTTTTATAACACCTTATATATATATACATACATACCTATATAAATTTATAACTACGCCATCATTGTCCATCCATTATTAAATTTTATAATCTTCGTCGAAATGAAAACGGCGCCGGTTGGACGGTATTTAAATCATCATGAAAAATCGCCCACAAATATTTCGCTATTTTCGAATACAACTCCTGTCCCCGGTTCTTTCTTTCTCTATCTAATCGTATCGTAAAAAAAAAACAAAGTAAAATAAAATAAAAGAAGAAAAAAAAAGGATTAGGAGAAAAATTCGCAGAGATCGTCGAAATATTTCTCCAAAATACCTACGAAATCCGAGATATCTCTACCTGAGTTCAGAAACACAGGCTCGCGCACAAATACATAAATAAGAAAAATAAGAAAATGAAAATATTTATTATACTTCGTTGGAGGGTAAAAATAAAGTAAACCTCCAAAGGAGAGAAGGAGGTGGGAGGAGAGGGTTTTCCTATAATCGTTGCTTTCTCCAACTCTTATCGTACATCAACCATCGGGAATCAGGGTGAAGTATCTTTGATGGATCGTAAAAATAAAAAAAGAAAGTCGAGTAAAACGCTTCGACAAATATAAAAAAACAAAGAAGAAATTGCCCTCCTCCTCTCTAAAAAAAAAAAAACGAAAAGCAAGGAAACAAAAAATAATATTTCACATTATCCATAATTAAAATCAATAAATAAAATCAATATTTGTTACGAATTTAATATGTAAGGAAGAAAAAGAAATAAAAGAAAAGAAAAGAAAAGAAAGAAAGAAAGAAGAAGGAAAGAGAGAGGGCAAGAACCCTGCCTATACACTCGTTCAAGTCTCCGAGGAACTGCTATGCTCGCACGAGTGCGCTGTCGGCGCACGTTCCTTGCCAGCAGTAGGTCGAGCTAGGCCCGAAATGCTATGGTCTATACGTCCTTGAGAGATCCTGCGTCCCGTGCAAACCACCGTAGTCTCTCAGAAATAAGTAAGCAAGTATAAGTAATAAACGCACACAAACAACGTTCCATGTTTCTCTCTATGCAGGAAATATATGTAAGTATACGTATATATAAGTATATATACTTGAATAAATTATAAAAGATATTACGATAATTGTTGCTCGCGCATAAAAAATACTGCGACAAAATTAGAAAAGAAAGAAAAAAAAGATCAATTTATATAATAACGGATAATCGGATCATTTCGAAAGTTTCTCGTTTACATGCAAATAATATTTCTTTTAAATATTATTTTATATATCGAATAATATACGTTTTATTATATTATATTACCTTTTTCTATACTATAAAATAAGTAAATATATATATATTTAATATATAATACGTATATTGTTCATTGATAAACCAGTGCTCGTCTTTATCTTATTTTTCGTCATCGTCATCATCATCATCATCATCATCTTTGTAATCATCATCGAAATAAGATACAACACACGTACATATATATATACATAAATATGTAGAATCCGGCTAGTGCGAGTTAATCCTAACTTACTTCAATACATACCTAAAAATAATACATACGCAGAGAGAACGAACGCCGAGGTGGTGTAGTACGAGAGAAGAAGTTAGAGGAGTAGGAGTTAGTCCACGAGGAGGAAGTCTCGGGGAGGGAAGAGCACCAGCAGAGCAGCAGCAGGCAGCGTGTTGAGTGGAGGTGGTTGTGTTGCGCCGTGTAGTGGAGGAAGTTGAGAGGGGGCTCGCGGGGAGGGATAACCAAGTACCGCTATACCTGGAGTTGCCTCAGGCGAAATACATACCTACCTACCTAGTATATATCCTCCGTGACTCGTTCTCGTCTCTCTCTCTCTTTCTCTCTCTTTCTCTCTGTCTTTTACTCCCTCCACTTTTAGCGTATATCTCTTTCTTTATTTCTCTCGTTCTCTTCATTCTCCTATCTCTCTCTCTCTCTCTCTCTTTCTTTCTATCTCTTGAAGTCCACCGAGTATACACTATAGCCCCTTTCGGTTCGCCTGTTGCAGAGAGGTATATCGTCCAAGTCCACCATGATGTACGCCATAGCACTCGGCCTGGCCACTGTAGGACTTTGTGGCGGCAACAGCAGCACAACCAGCAGTGTCTTGCTTTGCCTTGCCTGCTTTGCCTTGCTTCGTTTCGTTTCGTTTCGTTTCGTTTCGTTTCAAATCGTCGTTCATCGTCGTTGTCGTCGTCGTGCTGCTGCTGCTGCTGCCGTCGATGTCGCTGTCCTCTTCCTCTTTCTCCTCCTCCTCTCTTCCTCCTTCTCCTTCTCCTACTCTTCCTCTTCTTTCTCTTTCTATTCTCCCCATTAATTCTTTTCTTTCTTTCTATCAACTCGTGGGCGTACGACGAAATTGCAAACCTATCCTAGAGAATTCTTCCATCTCTTTCTCTCTTCTAATATATTTCTCTAAAATTAATTCCTCCTCATCCAATCAAATTTTTCATTTTCCATCCGATCGGAAAGATTAATTTCTCATTCCTCTTGTTTCTCTTCTTTTCTTTTTCCTTTTTTCACCAATGAAAAGAACAAAGTAGTAATAGTCAAAATAGAATAAGAAGTAGTAAGTAGTATCTGGTATATTAACTCTCCTTACACTGTGCGTCCTGCTTCTGCTACTACTACTTCGCCGGTGTTCTCCGTTTCTCCTCTTGCTTCCCCCCTTCTGCCAGCTTACCTGCCTACCTACCTACCTACCTACCTTCCTTCCTCTCGACCTCCCTACTCCTTTCCCTCTCCCTCTTCCTCTTCCTCCTACCATCCCGACCACCCCCTCCGACCCTCCTTTTCTCTTCTCCACGCCTCTCCTCCTTCCTCCGCCTCCACCACGCGTACAGTCGTACGGTCGCCGGCGAGCAATACGGTTACGGCCGCGCCGATATCGTCCTCCACACGGACGACGTCGATAGCTATCCCACGAACAGCTGAGGATCTTTCTCTCAGCTGGAGCAACACGCGTGGCTCACACACGTTATACGAATTATTATTATATATATATATATTTTTTTTTTCTTTTTTATTTTTTCTCTCCATCCATATTATTTTTCTATTATTATTATTTTATTATTATTAATTTTATTATTATTATTATTATTATTATTATTTGATATATTTATATAGATTATTATATATATATATTTTATTTTATTTTATTTTATTTTATTTTATTTTATTTTATTTTTTTCTTTGCTGCTGCTACTTATTTTATCTTCCTATTCGGGAGTTTGAATTGATAAGAGTAAGAGAGAGAGAGAGAGAGTAGGAAGATTTGAATATCGTTGAAGTTCATTTGGGAATAAGGAATTTGATATCGGACAGACGAGCTGGGATCGATCTTGTCTCGTGAACTTTGGTTTCTCTTATCTACGTCCTCTCTCTATCATCGTTGTTAAATTTGTTCTATTTTTTATTTCGAGAGAAGGAGGAAGAGGAGAAAGATAAAAGGAAGATTTTGGTGATCGAAGAAGAAGAAGAAGAAAAAGGATTTTGTTGTAATCATCGAGAGAAGGAGAAGGAAGAAAATACTATTTATTTTCTAAATCTGTCGGTTTTTAATCTACGTTCGTTGATATCTACTAATACTATGACACGTTGTTGGTAACTTAATAAAGGATTCGAATTTGAAAAGAGGATTTGCTGCAACTGACTACAGTGATGTCCTGTGATGAGAAAAGATACGATGTTTTAATGGTAAATAAAGGTATTTAAGAAATAAGAAGAAGAGGAAGAAGAGGAAGAAGAATAATAATAACAAAAAAGAAAAAGAGAGAGAGAGAGAGAGATAATCAATCCACAACGTAATTATCCTTCGTCCTCGGTCGTCATCGTTGAACAAGAAGAAGAATAAAAGGAAGAAAAAGAAGAATAAGAAGAATAATAATAAGAAGAAGAAGAAGAAGGCAACCAACAGTGAGAGTGCGACGTTTCGAAGATCCGAATAGACGTATTCTCATCCGAGAAGGACGTCGTCGACTTCGTGAACATCTGGTACCGTGTTTTAGTGCACACGAGAGCGCGCGCGCGCGCGCGCTAACCATTTTCTCGCAACGCACAGTTCCTACGAATATTTTCATTCAAATTATTATCGGTTAGAAATCGTATAAATCGTAATAATAATAATAATAATAATTATACGTAAAAGGTAGACGTGTGTATATGAGATAATAATTAAATTCGTCTATATATATGGTGAATAAAAGTCAACTGACAATTTTGTGAAAAGAAAAAAAAACAAAAGACAAACAATCGGTGGACTTATCTATGCTGTTGTTCTTTATCGTAACAATAATCAAGATACTTCGGAAGGGAATAAATCAAAGGAGAGGAGAAACAGAAAGAGAAAGGGAGGGAGAGAGGAGAGAGAGAGAGATATTTGTTCCAAGTTAAATCAAAGACTTTTATTTTCTTTCCTTCTTTCTTTCTTTCTTTCTTTCCTTCTTTCTTTTTTTTGTCTCATTCTCTCTCTCTCTCTCTCTCTTTCGTACATATATTTTCCTGAAAAACAAAAGAAAAGAAACAACCATCTTGGAAGAGAACTGTCAATCGGCACGAAGAGATAACTACTAAAAACACGTGTGTTCGTCGTGATGTAGCCAATGTACAGTTGGATCCTCAACGAGAGGAGAGAGATTTATTCTACGGTTATATTCAGTTTTCGGAAGAAAATCGTCATTATTGTTTTTTATCGTCGAATATTATTTTTCTTCGTCTCGGCTGGTATTCAACGTTGGAAGGATTTTTTTTCTACGATATCTCGCACACCTTCTTCTTCTTCTTCACGGACCACCGTCGTCCATCTTCTTCCATTCGCAGAGGTTAGTCACTCGTTCCGGTATAATGTTCTTCTTTACCGAGGAACTTTTATATATATATATATATATATATACATAGGCGTAAGCAAGCAAGCAAGCAAGCACGGAATACACAGGAAAAAGCAGCCGACGCGTTTCGTGTGGGCAGACGTTCCTGGTATACACATGGAAAGAGAATAAACGAGAGAGAGAGAGAGAGAGAGAGAGAGAGAGAGATAGAATGATCGTGCAACGATGTGTCGTCTCGTATGGTTCTCCTACCGAGTCTTATCCTGTGTATACGTACGTGCGTGCCTGTTTGACTGCGTATATCTCTGCTGCGTGTATATATGTATATATGTATATATATATATATGTAGGTACATGTGCATGCGTATAAATGTGTGCGTGTATGTAACTCTCTGCGCGAGAATAAACGCAGTGTAACGATCGACGGTGAACGAACACGCCACCGCCATCGTGTATATACATATATATATATATGTATATATATGTATCCATATTGCGAAAGTGCCCGTAAGTCGCATTATTTGCGAGTAGGGAAGCATGAAAAATTTCAGTGACGAGAGAACACCACAAACATTATTTCGTCCTCCCACGTTTTTTTTCAATACTAGTTGTCTTATCCATTACCAATCGAAACTTCGAAGTTTCTCTTACATATTTTTCTTCTTTCTTTTTTTATATCTACGATGTCGGGTTATGATTGTTCTATTTTTTTTTTTAAATTGATCCTCGCGAATCAGTGTTAACTTGTGATGGTTATTTAGAATTAATAACATTTCTTATTTATTGTGTGTTACACAACATGTATAAAGATCACACACACACACATTAATTATATATTGAAATAATTATTACGTGTCACACGTGTCAGGTAATTCGTATCAAATTGAAAAGAAAATGAATATTTTTCTTTAATATCTTAACGTAAAATTTTATCAGAATATCGTGAAAAATGATGAATTACTTGATTAAATAGGCGCCAAAGTAAAAACAATAGGTACGCGTTTTCCAGTCTATTAGGTGAAGCAACGCTTTTCAGAAGCTGCTACACGTGCAACCAACGTACTCGTGAGTACGTGCCAGTACGTTGTCCCATGGCCGATATCACGGACCAGTCATCGACTTCGTTTTGAATTCCACCTCACGTGGGATCATCCTTCAGGGCTGTAGCTTGTTAACCAAAGTACCCATCTTTCAAATTATTATGACTAGAACGATTGCGATTACGTCGAGATTGAAAGTTATTTTAATAGATTTGTTTTTATTTCCTTTTTTTTTTTTCTTTTTTTTTGATTATTTTCTTTTTGCTATATTCAAGTTGTCTTGAAAGTAACTTATCAATCATTTCCCCGTTCAAAGTATAAATTTTGTTTCTATCCATTGACAGTTACGAAACACTCGTACATCGGTAATGTAAAATACTATGAATTTATCCTTCATTACGCGTAGAAATAATAAAAAAAAGGAAGAAAGAAAGAAAGAAAGTTGAATTGGACCCCAAGCGTCATCGAAATTACATCCTTGTTTCGTGCCAAAATGATTTCGACATTAGTTCCATGCGAATAGAAGCCCCAATCGTGAAATTCTTCTCTCAGTCGGACGCAAATAAATATTATCCGCTTATACACTGAGAATCGTGCACTTTGACATTTTCTTTTAACCATAGTGACACATTGTAGCAATTTAATATCCTCGAGCGACGATTATGTTGTAAAATATATTATTACGTTAGTTCGACAAAAATAACGAATTTAGTCACGTTAAACGTCTCTCCTTTGCTTTCTTTCGATCCCGTATAAAAATTATTTATCGTTAATATTCTTAAAACAAAAAATAGAAAAAAAGAAAAAACTAAAGAAGAAGAAGAAGATGAAGACCATAAAATTAATGAAGAAACGATTAAAAATATTCTCGTTAAAAGATTCCTCTTACGAATAATAATAATAATAATAATAAATTAAGAATATATTTCTTTTTTTTTTCTATTTTAATTTCTACAAAAAAGAAAAAAAAAGAAAAAAGAAACGTAACTGCAGGGAAAATGTATTAAAGTTAAGATTTATATTTAGAGTTAAAAGATTTCGAATGAATGCTCTAAGGGAAACAATTTAATGCGTTAGTTAACCATCATCTCGTGTCCATCGAGACCGTTTTCTCGTGCCTTAGAGGAATTTAAAATGGTTTAAACGAGAGAGAGTGAGATGGAGACAATTATCTCGCAGATTGCCGTAGCACCATAAACCTTTTTCGATCTCACTAAGAGGTACAAAGATGTAACTACCTGCTTACGCACCTTCCACGCGTAATTGGGTTGCCCCGAGCTAAAACAAAGAGAAGTGTATTAGGTATACGTATGTATGTGTGTGTAAGCTTTTCACCGTGGACACGTAAGAACTTAGGATATCTATGTATATGTATATATATATGTATGTATGTATGTATTTACTCGTTGGTTCTAATTTCGCGGCACTATTATTGGCCGCTGGCCGGATTGCGCGAGCCAGCCGCGAATTTTAAATTTTAAGAGAAGCGTTGATAGAAATACCTAAGCCGATTAAATCGACGACCGACTAATTTTCCTGGGAATCTTCCAACGTCAAATAACCTTTTATATTTTACCGTTGTCGTCGTTGAATGTTCTCTTTCTTTTTTCTATTTATTTTTTTTTTCTTTTTTTCTTCTTTTTTCCTTTTCGCAGTATCCTCTCTCTCAGATCCGTCTGGTTTATTTTCTTCGATATTTTTTCTCTAATTTATCTAATGTAGTTTATAATTTTATTGCGCATATAAATATATCGTACATTTTAATTTTGATATTATTTTATATTTTCTTAAAAATATATTCATTTTATAATTATTTATTACTACTTTAAATACTTTTTAAAAAATATATTCCGTCTCTCTCTCTTAATTAGTTTTTATTTATTATTTATATAAAAACAAATTGTACGCGTGGTTTAATGGAACGTTCTTTTCAAATTAATGAAATTTCACCTATTGCAATTGTTACTGCAAGATCATTTCGAGAACGATGAGTGGAAAGAAAGAGAGAGAACAAGATCGTATACCGTTGGTAGTAAAAGAGTCAATACCGCAATAGTTTTTCACGTTAGCGCACAAGAGAACTATATCTGCTTCTCTAACGGCTTTGATTTTTCTTCGATTTCCAATCACGAACATGTGGAAATGGAAATGGCCTGAGAAACTGGAGTAAGGCCCCGCGACTAATAAATTTCTAATTAACATTTAAATCGTGCGTTAACTTACGTGTCACGTGAATCGTGATTTAAATTGTTTCCTTTTTTTATTTCCAAGAAAATTTACGAGAAAAAGTAATTCAACGTTTAAAGATTGATTATAGAAATCTATTACATGAAATATCATACATTACATATATATATAATTTTTGCAAACATCTGCACAAAAAATATGTATACCACCTGCTAGTTTCCAAAAATGGTTATAAAAATCGTATATAAATTTATATATATATATAGGTATACAAAACGGGTGGTATCGTAAGCTCGTTAATTCAACGATTCAATGTGATAAACGTAGAAGCTTTTTATTTTTCTTCTTCTCCTTCCTCTCTTACATCGAATTATTTATCGTAAAACCAATAGGACGGGTGCTGCTGCTACCTTTACGGTCTCTCAGTACAATGCATTTCTCCTTCTCGCATATTGCCTTTCGTAAGTGTCTTGGCGGGTGCTTCAAAAGAGACAATAAGTTATGCAAATGAGGATACGTCGTTCGATTCGCTCCCTACGGGATTTACATCGTGCTCGTGTTCGTTCTCCTCGACTATACTCTGATCTATACTTCTGTCTTTGACGAATAATCCCTCCAATTCGAAAGTCTTAATGTAGAAAAGTATTTGAGAAACATGAAAAAAGAAGAAGAAAAAAATAGGATACGGAAAAATAGAAAATTATTGACAGAGTAAACGGTAAAAATGTAAAAGAGATAAAGAATGAATGATAGAAAGTAAAATAGTAAACGGGGGGAAAAAAAGGTTGTTAGAAATAACGTATTAGATTAGCCAATAAATCCGTAATGTCATTGACCTATTATTTACATAAAAAAAAATATATATATATATATTACTATTTTAATATTATATAATTACATTCCTGCTATATAAATGTTTCCTTAGCAATAACGTTTATGTTAAAACACACACTGTGTGAATATTCTAATTTATTAAAATATTTATTAGAAATTAACATTTTCTATTTATAAATATACATATACATGTAACAATGTGATATTTATCATACATCATAAATATATATATATATATAAAATATTAATAATAAATTCATAAGATGGTGTTTGATTAATATAATAATTGAGATTAAAGGAAAAATATATAAATTTCTCTAACACGATGAGAATCGCGTGCTGCTAAGTTTGCCCGTTATCGGGCTAAACAACAAATAATTGGTGAAAAATTCCTAGTGGGCACGAGCCGCGACTACGGTGTGTAGCATTAATTAACTATAAAATCACGGCGATGGCGAACGCGTTGTCGATCGTACGTTGCCCTTTCCTGCTTTGCTCCGTGCGACACGTGCTTGGAATTAAAGTTGGTCATGTCCCGTGCTACTCGACATATGCACCTATCCTATATACACGAATAACGTGTACGTAGACAATTACGTATTAACAGGGTGGGGCAT
Organism: Polistes fuscatus; assembly: GCF_010416935.1. Classification (NCBI taxonomy): domain Eukaryota; kingdom Metazoa; phylum Arthropoda; class Insecta; order Hymenoptera; family Vespidae; genus Polistes; species Polistes fuscatus. The sequence continues at coordinate 8,430,114 of NW_025113151.1, read as the reverse complement.
TTCAATTGGAACACATCTTCTCTTCAAATTTTTACAGAATCTCAATAAATATAATTAATATATTAATTTTATTTTTGTTAGAATGAGAAACAATATTTTATACACGATTATCAAGATTATTTGATTATTTTTCATAGTTTATAGAATGAAAATAATTGAAATTGTTATACTCATACATTTGTACACGTGCGCATGTATCTATCTGTATAAAGTGAAATATTTAAATTAGATGCACAATCTAAACAAAATTATTTCTAATCTTTTAGTATTTTAATTCTAACGCATCTTGGACATTTGAAATCATTTGTAATATTTTTTATTACGGTGGGTGGGTATCTTAAAAATAATAATATCTCTCGTATTTTAAATCATTTGAAATAATATATTATACACGTTTTTATACACGAGAAAATAAATAATCGTGCAATCGTTTATTATTTGTTAATATATACGAGTTATACGTATATAAATCGAAAGAAATAATTTAACGGCACCGTAAATTCAGATCGAAAGTTTTCTCTTACAAGTGATTACTCTTTCGTTTCGTCTCATCTCGTTATTTCTGTGGCTAATCGTTGATTCTACAGGCTCGTCTAACTTTATCATACATTTATACATATATATAAATAAATATGTATATGTATTTAGAAAAGTATAGTTATAATACATTGGTAAAACGATGCATATTCGTTTTGGCCTTGTGCAAATACAACGAAGAGAACTCGTTGGATATTAATTATCATTATGGTCGTTTCATTATATCTTCGGTGGTACGAAGAGCCATGTATTATGGGTAATACACTGTTTTACAAGCGATGGGGTCCCGTGAAAGTCTGGATGAAATAAAACCTGGAAAATGTTTCTTTTTAATACTCCTTCTCAGTCTCTTACTTTTTCATTCCTACATACGTTATATTAACACACACACACACACACAGATACATACATTCGTAAAAGAAACGTGTAGCAATCCATCAAGTATCATATATCTCGTGAGATATTTTAAACGATAACGAATAAACGATAACGGATTTGCTAAATAAAAAAAGCACCCGTAAATTTCGGTGAATTACGTTGAAACGAGTAGGATCGAAAGTAGGTTCCACCGATTTTTGTCTTCCTTTCTTTATTATTATTTTTCTTTTTATCGAAACCTAAATACAGGTGGTATGTACTTTAAGAAATTAGATGAAGATTAATAAAAAGAAATATATAGGGTAAGAGGAAGATAGATATGATAAACAGGTGATTAGGTGATTAAATCGATCACCGATCATCCTTCGATCGATCGATCGTTGCCCTGATCTCGACCTTCCTTTTCCACTTTCCCGCGCAAATTCGCAGACAAATTTCCTATTACGATTCGGTGCGGTTTTATTTGATCTTTTTTTTTTTTCTTCTTCTTCTCCTTTTTTTTTCTTTTTTTTCGAACGAAACGAAGTCACGATTTTCCGTAGCCGATCTGACGTGGTATTAAGTGATTTTGAAATATCGAGGTCGGTGCATTTGTAAAGGGGTATAACTTGCACTCTGGTGGGATCCTCTCTACGGGCGAGTTGGTCCATACAATTGTGGAGGAGGAGAGAAAGAGAGAGAGAGAGAGAGAGAGAGAGAGAGAGAATGAGTTCAAGAGGAATTACATATTCCCTCGCATCTCGTACTGGACTCGAGTATATTACATACACTTATATATATACGTATATATATATATTTATATACATCTTGTTATGTACATACATATACTATGTATGTAAGTACCTTACATATGCATGTACTGTTACTGCTATTGCTGAAGTATATCTCGTCTCTCTGATCGATTTCATCGAAACAATTTGAAACTCTCGTGCGTTTTGTAAAAGAACAAAATCTTTTCAAGAAGAACTCTTACTTTCTCATTAACAATATAAATACCAAGATCGTTTAAAATAATTTCATGTTATATATGGGGTATTCGTTAATTATTTTTTTCTTTTTTATTTATATATATATATTTGTATTCTTCGTATATTTTATATATTTTATTTATTTTGTTTATTTATTTATTTAATAATATTTTATTGACCCTAGAGCCTAGGCTCCCTAAAGGCCATTAATTACAGTATAGTACAATGTAATGTATAGATAAAACAAAACGAAAATTAAAATTATGTAATTATTATTAAACTTATCATTATATTAGTAGTAACGCACAGTAAGTAGATAAATGTAAAAAGAAAATAGTAAATAATAAATAAAAGTATAATAGTTCTATAATAGTAGTATAGTATTTTATCTTGGTATACATTAAAAAATAAACGTATATCTATACGTATATTTATACAATTATATTTATATATATATATATATATATAAAATTGATTTATATATGAGTTATAAATCTTAATATTATAAAGAAATGATTTATCCGTTATATACTAAATAAATGAAATTACATTTATTTCTCTCTCTCTCTTTATCTTTCTCTCACGTTATTTATATAACAATGTACGATAAACGCAACGAGTGTGTTACGAGTGTAACAAGTGTTCCTTTACCCGCACGCATAATTAATTATGCTCCGGTAGACAATTAGGTGAACACGAATATATATATTGTACATTTATCTCTCTCTCTCTCTCTCTCTCTCTCTCTCTCTCTCTCTTTCTTTTTCTCTTCTATTTAACAACAAGTCCTTTAAATCATCAAGCGAACAAACGCATCAAATAATTGATTACACTTTAAAAAAAAAACAATGAGAGAATCTAATACTTCTTTAATATTTATTAAAACGAAATAGAGAATCGAAACAAAGAGAAGAAAATAGGGAAAAAGAGAAAGTTGTTTCTTTTTCAGATCGACTTAAAATAATTTTACGATAATGCGTGTTGTATCTCGAATAAAACTTGTTCATCTTACCCCACCCACCCACCCTTCCTTCCTTCTTTCTTTCTTTTTTTATCCTTCCGTTCTTCAGGAATTTCTTAAAGGATTTCACGTATTTTTTACAAGAACGAGATTAAGGTCGTCCCCCTGATTTCTTTATTATTTTTTTTCTTCTCCTTCTTCTTCTTCTTCTTCCCATGCTTCTCATTTTCGTATCAGAAGTTATTTCGTCCGTTCTCATTCACGGTTATTTATTTAATTTTGATATTTTTTTATACGTATCGGGAACCTTTCGGAAATTTTTACGACTACATTCTCGTTTCTTCCGAATAGACGAGGGAGGTGGGGGGGGATCTTCTCTTCCTCTCGATTGGTTTCTAAGATTATTTTATATTCTCTTTCTATTTTTTTTTCTTCTCTTCTATAATACACGATAAAACCGAACCATAGGTATTTGGAAACGAACTTGTTAGGCTGTTTTTTCTTTTTTTCTTTTCTTTCTCTTTCTCTCTCTCTCTCTCTTCGAACGTCCGGGAAATCGTGGAAGGAATTTTTATGATTTTTAAATCCAGCTTTGACGCCACTTCTCTTCCTTTATTTTTCATTCGAACAAACATTCTTGTTCGAAATAAAGAACCATAGAAACTTTCGCATATATATACATATATTTTTCCTTTTTCTATCTCGTATTTCTATCACACATATGTACTCTAACCAAAAAGTTCGATCGAAAAGCGGAACGCGTTCCTTTATCTCATCAGTTTAACATAAAACTGGCACGAAAAGAGATGATTCTTTCGGAATAAACAAGCAAATAATAATGTCATTTTAAGATACTTTAGAAAATATTTGCTAGAGTGCAACTTATCAAACGTTAATTCACTCTCATGCCTACACTATCGTAATTTATAATCAAGAAGAATAAAAGGAAAGCATGTGTAAAAAAAAAACAGAAGAAAAGAAATTAAAATAGAAAATGTATACCCCGATATTCCATTAGTGTTATTTAATAACATTTGCATTATCGAAAAAATAAAAAAAAAGGGGGATGAAATTCGTCTTAACGTGAAAATTCGATGGGTTAATTAAACATAAACGTTTTCAATCATCATCATCATCATCATCATCATCATCATCTCGGTAGAGTTACGAAATGTAAGAAAGTTCTTACATCGGTTAATATACGGATAATTTACGTAATCGTGGCGATAATTATCGCGATTAATTGGATAATTAAGAATGGACAACGACGTAGAACTATCTTTCCTTCGAAAGAAAAAAAAATGCAAGAAAGCAAGAAAGAGAGAAAGAGAGAGAGAAACAAAGAGAGGTGAAATCGTGATGGAAAAGAAAAAAGGAAAAAAAAGGTAAAAAGCAAGGGTTGGGTGGGGAGGCTTGGGGAGGTGGGGGGAGGGATCGATGGATGGGTACACGCGTAATAAATGTGCGATTCGATCGGCGTTATATACACACTCGAAACGCAACTCTCAGTTCTCTCACAATCAGATCTCTCTCAGCGGGCTCCAATTACGGGAAAAAGGCCGTTTCAAGCGGTACTCCGGACCGATTACAGTCAGGCTTAAATCCCTTTAATGTGGTACAATTATCGGGGCCATACACACCACACACGTTGAAAGTTTGGTAACGTTGGGTACATATACGTTATATAGAAATGTACGCAATTCTATGATTCTTTGAATGATTATAAACGATGGTATAACACATGCGAAAATTGATATTTATAAATATTATTTGACGAGTATATGAACGAACGTTCGTTCGAGAATAAATTTTTGTATGGGGGTTAAGTGAGAGTGGGGTTGTGGTAAGGGGAAAATATCGATCGAGTTTTTTCAATGAAACGTGCTATTAAAATATTATACCCTTTTTTTGGGAGTAGGGTTTTAATTTAAGTTTATAAATGAGAGTAATGAGGGTAATTGTTAATTGAAAATTGTAACGTGATATTAAAGACAAATTTTGATTGAATATTGATTTATCTTATTTATAATATACATATATGTATATATATATTTTTTTTTTTAGATAGAAGAAGAAACAGTATCGATAAATGTCAAGTAACATTATAATTAACCGTATCTACGATGCATGATTAAATATTCCTATTTTATTTCTTTCTTTTTTTTTAGATTATTAGTAATTTTATTCTCCCTTTTTTACGGGTTAATTATAATTGATCTTTTAACTTAACTTCTTAACTTAATTATAATTGATCTTTTTTTAATAATTTAATTAAATTCAAAAATTACGAGATTATAATCGCATCCGTTTCATACGAAATCAAACATTCTTCTATACGTTATATTTAATTTAAAAAACAAAATTAAGTCGGAATCATCTCTTAAAATATAATAATATGATTGAAAACTTGGTAATGTTATTTTTTGGTTTATTTTGTTTGTTTTCTCCTGGGAAAGTCTGGCAAAATTCGTATTATCGTAGAAAGTTAACGCGTTTTTTCAATTTAAATGAATGTTCACATCGCGATCGATTAATTTATATGCTCCGTCCTCTCGATTTGTACACGCATTTCGTTTCTCTCCTGTTCTCTTTCTCTCTCTCTCATTTTCTCTCATTCGTTATTACATTTACACGGATCGGTTTGCGTAGCCAAGGTATCTTGCATGTATCTCGCGAATGCGCGTTAGCCTCAGCCATTTGTTTTTTTTTTTCTTCTTTTCTTTTTATTTGTTTTTTTTTTTTTTAACAACTTAACGTGATTTATAACGGTCGAGGTTTCACGTGGGTGGCCAAATTATCAGTTACGTTCTTAACGATCATCGAAGCCGAACTCCGATTACGATCATACGGAGGAGAGCTTTGACATTTAACTTCTATCCGCGTTTTATACTATACGATGAAAATACTATATTATCAAGTTATGAATATAGATATACATTGAAAACAAAAATTATATTTACCCAACAGAAATTTTTTCCAATTTCATTAATTATAGTATCCTCGCAAAAGTATACAAAAGAGAAAGAGAGAGAGAGAGAGAAACGAAAATGAATTTTTATATAATTATTATATATTGTTACGAGAAAACATTTATTTTCGTATTTTAATCGAACATTTTGATCTATATTTTTTTATTAAATTGTTTTTAAGATTGCGTTTTATAATCGATTTTTTTTTCTAATAAAATTTTTCAACCGTATCGAATTTATTATTAATTATTTCACTTTGATTCATTTGATCTGTCAAATGTATACAATTATCAATATTACCAGATTAATGGGATTGAAAATTGATCCGTCATTAAAATATAAAGACACATTTTAATCTTAACTCGATACAACATTTAAATTATTATTATGTATTCATATTAAATATCGAAATTATTAATATTCTATTTCCGTAAATCATACTTGAAAGAAACTTTGCGATTAACGTTTGAAGTTTAGCCTGCAGTGGTTCATTACATATCCAGAGAAACTACACGCGTATACTTATGCGTATATATTTAATATTTATATATATAAATTACCACATCCAGTATATCATTATATTTTATCATTTCATTAATATTATTAAAATTATGCGAAGTTTCATTTGTCAGTAAAAATACGAACAAAAAATACTTTATTCTCCCAATCCGATGTAACATTTAGATTTTTATTTATCTATTCGTAAAAAGTTGAAACAATTTTTTTGTTAATATTCTATTTTCGTAAATCTTACTTCAAATAGAAACTTTGCAATAACGTTTGAAGTTTAACCTACAGTGCCTCATTACGGTCCAGAGAAACTTCACATATACTTATGCGTATATATTTTATATATATATACATATATATGTATATACATATATACGAGCTTCCATTTGCTGTTCACGTAGCGTCGTAAATATAACGCTGTAGGTACACCTCGCCTATAGGTGAACCACTCGAGTATGAACCTGGCAAATGTCAGAGTATCTCGACGTGGTAGAACCTGTCCTGAACATAGCAGACTCTCTCGCACACAGATTCGTGTAAAAGAAATACGTGCTACGAGAGCTCGTGCCGCGCGGACGAACACCATAGAAAATATTAGATCCCCGCGAATCTGCTCGCAGGTTGTTTCTTAACTGTGGATAGATGCAGCCGTCGCGAATCAAAGAAATGTGTTCATGAAAAATCGTTTTTAATCTAGTTAAAATGTGCGTGCTATTCTAAAATGGAAAAGAAAAAAACACAACACACACACACACACACATATACATACACATATGTTGTTGTATTCCGTTAACGATTCGTTTCGACTTAGATAAATTTGATTAATTTAATAATATTATAATCTTATTATTTTTTTCAAAACCTAATTCTCGATACGCTCGTTGTTATATCGAGTTATTTATATGTATTTTACTTCTCTGTTTTTTTTTCTGTTTTAATCTTAATTGGATTTTTAAATTATTCTTCTTATACCGATCACCATTCTCATTTGCAATCAATTTATTATCGCAATTAATATCTTTCTATCTGTCCCGCCCCCCCCTTCCTCCCTACACCATCTCAGACTCTTTATTTTTTTCTTGACTCGTGAGAAGATTGAAAATAAAATAAAAATGATTTACAAGGACATCGTTGAATATCATTGAACTTGTTAAAGACTTTGAATATATATAAAGATCGATGAAATGTAATTAAACTTCGAAAGTTTGAAATGCAAAGAAGAAAAAGCCGACTTCGTTTAGCACGTGTGTTTCTTTTTGAAGTATAAGAAAAAGAAATAAAGAAAAAGAAGAAGTCAAAGGAGAGAAGAAGAAGAAGATAAACAAGAAAGGCTTAAAGGACTTTCTTTCTCTCTCTCTTTCTCTCTCTCTCTCGTTCTCACTCTTTCTCTCTTCTCTCTTCTTTTTATTTTACTTCGTATTTTTGGTTCCGATACTCGCAGGAAGAGAACCGAGGAAGGACGCGTGAGGTCATCGCCGTAAATGACGTCTAGACGTGTACACTCATACTTATGCACAAACACACATATATATACCTACACATGCATGCACACACACATACATGTATATATAAATATACGTATAGAAAATGATCTTTCCTTCGATAGTTTCTTAAATTTCTTTCGACTCAATCTACATGCACGTAAAAAAGAAAAATAAAAAAAAACAATCCAATAATGTCGATGAAATCGTAAAATTTGATTGAATCTATCGCAGACAATTTTAAATTCGAATTAATTCGAATTAATAAAATGCTTATGTTGGATTAATTTATAATCGACCAATCGATTATTTGTTTTGTTAGTTTCTTTCTATTTTTCTATTTTTCGTTCTTGGAAAAGAAAGTTTTTTTGTATTTTTCCATTTTTATTTTTTGTTTCATTCGAAGAAAATTTAAGCGGAAGAGAAGTGTTCAACAACAAAAGTGAATTAATGTTTATAGATTTACGCATAATTTTGATATCCGAAATATTTCGTCGAAGTTATCTGGAGAAATGAGTTTTATTTGTTAATTATTATTTTTTTTTCTCTTTTTTCTCTCTCCCTCTATTCGCGAACGACTCTCAACGGATATGGATATAGAATATTTGAAATTCATGCGATAAGGTTTAGCTGTTATTACTACCTGTACATGCTTTTTGCGTGTATTACTTAAAATACCAGGTTATTTTATAAGTAGTACCATTAACAAAAGTACCTAATTTATATCTTACTTCGCTGTTCCCCAACTGGTTTTATTCATTTCCACTATATTTGAATTTATTTATTCTTTATTTCTCTCTCTTTTTTTCTCATTCTTGTTAACTCTAATCATTGCAACTTGTAAACTTGAATTTCTAGACTCCGATAATCTAAAAACGATTACATAAACTATCCAATAACAGTTCCGTTATCCAAAAAACTAGGATTAATCTGTAACTCGTAAAACCAGATTAAATAAAAATAAGAAAAATAAAAGAAATATTCATAAATTTAGCAACATTAATATTGTTAAATACAAATGATCCGACATATCGATAAGTGTTAGGTGACGATTCAAAATACCGTTAGAAATATCTCGAAGTTTATTATTCGTACATTCCTAACGTTTACGAGCTTCGCGTATCAAATATTTCTCGTTAGTTTTAAACACGATTTAAGAAATGTAACAGAAAAAAAAAAAAATAATAAATTCCATGAAATCAAATATTCCAATTATCTAATACATATTTCCTATGATATAGTTTAAAACATATCATTCTAAAATGTGATCTATAATTATGATAAATGGTAAGAATAAAATAATCAAAGAAAAATATTTAAATTTTCATGAAATCAAATATACCATTATAATTGTCTAATAAATATAACCCATATGATATATGAATTTAAACGAACGACTGAACATTTGAATTATATTCAAAAATTATTATTCGTACGACACTAAAGTTCACTTGTTACTCCCATACTTGAAATATTTCTTAATTCTAAACACGATTAATAAGAAAATCTTAAGAAATATAATAACACCAAAATTATTGATCCTTATAAGAGAGTTCGAAATATTCCAATTATCTAATAAATATATTCTATGATATAATTCAAATGACAATTATATAAATACCGTTAGAAATATTTCATAGTTTATTATTTGTACGTGTCTAACATAGAGGTCCCCCCGTTCCCCCACCCCCGACCCACCCCGCCCTCGCATGTCCCAGATATTTCCTAGTTCTAAACACGTTGAAGGCAGGTTGGTTGGTTGGTTGGTTGGTCTGTTGGTTGGTAGGGGTTCTTTTATATAAAAGGAATACATAGGTAAGTAAATACGTATACCTACCACATGTCGATCCCACGCTTACAGATGCGTATCTCCTATTCGTTCGGTGCTTTCCCTTTGTTTTGGCTGGCATCGGCGAACTTCCTGCCGTTTTCTACTTCTCCAAAGCGTTACGCAGACCAATTTTTTCCCTCGTTCTCCAAAGATCATCTCTTATATTATATCTTAAAGGCGCGAGAAAACGAAACTACCACACGGTATTCAATGTTTTTATTAAATTTGACACTTACACATAGAGAAAACACTGTTCCTTATTACACGCATTCGATATTTAATAAGATTCATTTTCAAATATTATTTTAATAATACTTATTATCATAGAGTTGAATTAATTTATAATTATGATTAATCTCGCGATTTGTTATTTAATTTTAATTAACGTCAAATAATAACGGGTTGTTTGACATTTAGAAAATGTGAAATAGAATAAAACCAACGGTAGAACATTTTTGTGAAAGTTTGTCACCTTTTTTCGTTTGATTTTAATTAAAATCAAATAATTACACGCGCATTTTTTTTTTCTGACGCGTATAAAAATTGTAAGAAAATATACGCGAAAAATTCTGATATAAACAATTAGTGTTTTTAAAATAAAATTTATTAAATTACCGTTTTTTTTTGTTGTTGAATAAAACGAACAAACCTAAAATTAACTGAGAAACATTAGTATTGGCAAATTGCCGTCCAAACATTATTGGTACTTAAAGATTTTTCTTTTCTTTTATCTTATGTGATTAAAACAAAAACAAACCTAACCCCCCCCCCCAAAAAAGAAGAAAAAAAGAAAAATATGAAAATAACTATTATTAACAAGTCATCCTATATATCTTTTACACGTGACTTCTTTCGACACTTACAACCGAGTGAAAGCCCATTATTATCGTCTTTATCTTATAATTTATATTTATTAACGGCATTTATCTCGTTTGTTTTCCACAAATAGCAAACGAACGAAACGAACTTAACGAACGAACGAACGAACGAACGAAGAAACGAAAGAACGAACGAATGGTCTTTCAAGTCATCGTAACACGTTCTTTTCTTTTCGTTTCGTTTCGTTTCGTTTCGTTTCGTTTAATTTAGTTTCGTTTCGTTTCCTTGTGGACAGGAAGGTGTGCGTGCCACGTTAGTACCGGCAAATAACTCCCATAAGAAGTTACGCGTTTAATGGTCAGATTAGATAACACGTCTACTCCTCGTATTTTATTTACGAAGATAAATACTTACTTATATAAATATATATGCGTTATTATTTATAATCTCTCTCTCTCTCTCTCTCTCTCGTAGTTATTTTCAAATAAAAAGAGAAAAAGGAAAAAATAATAAGAGAAATATGAACTAGCTTGTATTTAGATTGTTCTGACACGTAAAGCAAGCTTTACATACGCATATACATATATACATATAAATAAATGTAATATGTATTATATATGCGTGTGTATGTGTGTACACATATGTGTATAGGATATAATACTGTAACGCGATAAAGAACAACAGAATTCCGTAATACAGCTTTAAGGTAAAAGTACTTTGCACAGTACTCGTATATCATTGCAAATGACGGTCATTACCACGAGTCGTTTGAAATTATACATTTCGATGGATACATAGAAGAAAATCTTATATGTCGATATTACGTAATAATTGAAGCGAAATTCGACCTAGGTTGACCTACTAACGCCGAGCAACGTGTTGTCTCTGTTTTCTATCTATTTTAATATTCGATGTTGTAAATGTTATTCCATTATTTATCACTTTTTTTTCCCCCGTTTCTTTTTTATTATCATTAAATAAATCATTTCGATTTCTCTAAATATCTCACATACATACATACATACACACGCATTTTTTTTCCATTCATTAATATTCATTAATATTGGATGTGTTTTTGATTGACAAGTCTAATGGTATTCATTTTATTTTTACTTATTCTTTTTACGTCCTCTTCTTCTCCTTCTTCTTCAGTTGATCATTGATTTCTAAATCATCATTTTATATTATATTATTATTTATTTTTTTTTCTGAAAAAAAGTGAAAAAAATAGAAAAAGAAAAGATGGAATGATTATTTTTTCATTTTAAAGTTCATCGTTTAATATCGGATATAATATTAATTTGAGGAACACTTGATTTGTCATGGAACTGATTACTGATTTCAGAATGACCTATATAATTTTATATTATATATTTTATTCATATTTATTTTTATTATTATCATTATTATATATATATATAAACGAGTATTTCTTCATTTTGACGTTAACCGTTATTTAATAAATGGTATAAATTTTCTTATATCATTTTTTTTTTTATCCTGTCATGAAGGTTGAGCACTAATTTCTGACTGACCCATATACATACATAAAATATTTCTCTCTCTCTCTCTCTTTCTCTCTTTCTTTTTCTTTCTTTACCAGGAGAATTCATTTTGGACGATAATTAATCCGTGATATTTTCTCGGTGGTCTCAACTTATCCGTCAGTATACTTCTCTCAAACGTCGTATTATTCGTTTCTGAACATCTCCGCTTGAGCGTGGGTTCATCCATTAAGTTATGCAATCATAAAATTGCATATATATATATATATACACACACACACACAGATATACCAATATACATATACAATGTATCCTCACATTCGTTGCTAATAGATAATAAATTTCTTAAGCATAGTCATCGAACCATTTATGGTTCTGTACGTCACCGTTTTTATCTAATTGTCTCAGTCAATCAACGTTTGTTGTTGAGAACCGACCTTGTTTTCTCAAAACATCGACCGAAAATCTATTTCGAATAAATATAACTTCAAGGATAAAATGAATAATAATCCTTCGTTCTCGAATTACCGTGGCTAGATCCTTCTTTCGAATATAATGGCATCCGTTCCGCACTAGGGACAACCAAATCGCTAAACTCGTTCTTTTACAATCGGTAATTTTCAGTACAATGAGTGTTACGTACGTCCTTGACAGGAGAACGATTTTTAAACGACACGTTTCTTCGAATCAAGGATATCGTTACTGAAATCCTTGCTAAAATATCTCGCCAATGGAAATAATTGTTTAAAACGGAATTATTCCGTGGCTTGCGTTAATGAGAAAAGTACAAATTATTTATCAATTTACCGTCAATTGTTTGAATTTTAACGATATTACGTTTCAACAAGGTAAAAATGATCGAGTGCTGTTTCGTTTGAAATACATTCGCGTAAAGAAGATTTATGTAAAAAAAAAAATAAAAATAACCAAATTCGTTTTGGAAACTCGTGGAAAAAGAAATGTTTAAATTACATATAAAAAACCAAGAAAAAGAAAAAAGAAGGAAAAGAAACAAAATGATTTCTGAATCTGTTATTCTTCGCGCACATTTTTTACGTCAAAATAAAAACACTAAAAGAAACGAAACGAGTACCGAATCAAATCACACTTTGCAGGTGTTTTAGAACATTACGGGATAAAATAAAATTTTGCATCGAATGTGGAGTGGGTGGAGGGGGAGGAGGAGGAAGAGGAGTAGGGTAGAAAAAAATGTTCGTATAAGAGAATAAAAATGAAAATCTCACATCGGGGTCGGGTAAGAAATTCTCGTTGTTGCACTTTAGCAGCATTATCCTACCTTCCAGGTAAGCTTGCGTGGGTTGTACTCGGGTAGGTCGTTGCGCAACTGAATCGAATCGGCCGATAGACTGTTGAGGGAATCCTTTGTGAGCGGTCATATTCTTGGTATACCTTGAGGTACTGTGAGATAGGATACTCGCACTTCTCTAGCAAACTGGGTACTCACTAAGAATATCTCAAATTGACGCCGTTTCTCCGCCTTATTTAGTACAGACTAGATCAACTAACTATAAGCGAGAGAATCTTGGATCGAGTTTGTTAGAGAAACTCGTTCCTTTTATACGAGGTGTTAGGTGATTTAATGAACATTAAGCCATTACTATTAAACCAAAGAATTTTACTTGCGTTACCTATTTTTTTTTTTATCTATCGTCAATATTTTATCAATTCCCAAGATTCACGTTATATTATCGTTATTTTTTTTTTTTATATCGTCTTAATGAAATAATAATAATAATAACAATAATAATAATAATAATAATAATAATGATGCATTTTTTAATGAAAGTATCGATTTGAGTTTAAAAATTAAAAAATTATTATCTTACTCGTTAATAACATTGGTTGTATGTTGTATATCGTTCGCATTTAAAATAATTTCTAAAGACTACAAAAAAAAGAAAAAGAAAAAAAAAGAAGATAAAATGAAAGAGAAAACTCTCTATCGTGTATTTAAGAAGATTATACGAGTTTATATATTACCCATCTGACTTTCGCGGAAAGTACGTTCTTAAAAGAAGACTTTAAAAACGTTTTATATTTTTGTTTCTTCTTTCTTTTTCCTTTTTATTGATTTAAAACGCATCGTAAACGTCGTAAAGAGTACTCAATCGTAAAAATATAATATGTAAATATATAGACAGAAATATATCGAGCATTGATTGATCCGATAATAAATAAGGATTAGAACGAACGAACGAAGGAAAGTAGAAAAAGAAAAAACGATCGTTTTCGTTTCATATTTTTTTCGTTTAAGGTAAAACAAATTCTTATCTATAATCATCGGTGCTTTCTTTTTCGCGATCGAGCGAAAACGCGTCACCCTATATATAGAAGACAACTTGGTAGACTTTTGCACACGCGCGCGCGCGCGCGCGCATAACACTCAGCAGCCACGATTGCAGCAGAAGCGAATCTCGCATAGCCGAGGGCAGCTTTGCAACCGCTAAGAGAAATTTTCTTCCTCTAGCAACGATCCTCTCCTTGTACCGAGAGTTTTGTCGGGTATTCCTAACATAAGAGACTAGAGAAAGAGAAATAGAGAGATAGAGAGTGATAGAGTCAGTAAAAAGAGAGAGAGAAAGATACCAAAGCGATCTGGACTATTATAGAAATGGAGGATGAAACGAGGAGAGACTGGATATACTGACCTAGAGAAGAAGAACATCTTAGTTACGATAACATTTCTTCATTGAAATTCGTATCTATTCGATATTAAAATGTTATTCAATTTTTTCTTATTGTTTTTATTAATTTTTGACCATTTTTTAGAAATAACATTAAATAAGTATGATGTAAAGTATTATTATTAATAAATATTAATAGGAAATTTATTTGCGTTATTGTAATCTAATGTTCATTGATTTTATTTTTAATCGTAACTTGAGATTATTTTTTTTTTTTTAAGAACTTACGAGAACGGCAAATATTTGAATTTTTAGATACCTAATAATTTTAAGAAATTGTCTTCCCTGAATTGTAAGATAAATTTTGTTAATTTTTTTTTAATAATAGTAATATTTTCGTGTAAAAAGAAAAGGAAAAGTAATAAGTATTACATTGGTCGATAAGTATGGTCGGAATTTATATTACCTTATTGTTAGATCGAAAATAATCAACACCCATAGAATATTTTTTTTCTTCAAAACTTGTAATATTTAATATCATAATAATCTAAACGATTTATTAATATATACTTTTTGATTCAACATAATTTGATAAGTAGCAGAAATTTACTATAATAAGTAAAAATTTCTATATAAATTATATCGATTATATAAAATTTATTATAATAGAGCAAATATTACTAATAATTCTTTCGAAGGAATTAGAACAAGACTGTTCGTTCTACTGATTATATGTATTTTTTTTTTTTTTTGCAACACTCTCCTCTCACAGCTTCCTTCCTATTCTTTCTTTAGACGTGTACCGACGTTCAAATCGTTTATAGGTGTATCCGCAATGTTCTTGCAGCAATGGCGATTCTAAATTGTTGCTTGTGCAACAGCTACTCGGCAAACGTGCCTTTGTGGTGGTTACGGTTTTGTCCGTACCACCGGGTGATTCACGATGTGTCTACGAAGAGATTCGTCAATGATTGAAATCAGTTACATTGATTAACTACTCCCTAGACTCATTTATCAATTTAAATCATTTTCACAAAGAAAGTAAAAGAAAATAAATGAAACACAATAAATCGATAATAAAACAAGTAATAATTAAATAATCAATTAATTAATCAATTCCACAATGATAATTAAATTGTTAATTATCATTGCAAATTGTATATTATATAAAAAACAATATTATATATAATAGCATAATTAAACGTACATCGATTAATTATTGCATCTTAAAATAGAAAAGAATGAAATATACGACTTGTAATCAAATAACGATGAAATTATTATTAATATTCTTTCTTACGTAACACGATAAACGATTAATTTCTAATTAATAATTAAATTCAACTATTTATTATTGGTGAAATAAAATAAATTCTTTTGACAAAGTTTTAAAACACGAACGCTATAATTATTGGAAATGACTGTACAATGTATGATGTAGTCTCTCTTGGTAACACGATTCCCTTGTACCCTTGAAGGTTTTATTTATACGGCACCCTTTGAACCCTCGTTTCGACAGCGATGCAGCAAAAAGTCTTTAATACCTGTCCAATGAAGCGGAATCGAGCGAGCAAGACTCGGTGACTCGAAAGTGCCGCTATTTAACTAACTATCGTGACACCGGCTTATGCTTGCTCTCGTCAATAGTTCAAGCTTGCTAATCGGCTGATCTCTGTTTAGTAGATATACATATAACTATATGCATATATATATATATATATATATATACATATATAAATTGCCGATTAAGATAGTGATTAATTCAGTTATCACATTGGAGACAGTACCCCACGTGTGCGTGTCACGATTGGATACTCGTTCTAAATAAGAAAAGTAAAAGAAAACAATGAAGAAAAAAATGAATACCTTGTAGGTGTACAACGAGGACTAAAACGAGTTACATTCTTTAAACGGGAAATCATTTTAACTGGACGATTGATTGAACAACGATTCGAGTTGATCGATAACACGAATACGAGTATCTGTGAGATCGATTTGTTGAAAATAAAGATGATAGATGATTATGAGTCTCGAGTGAATTTCATTTTTTTTTCAAGTTTTTATATTGAAGCGAATTTTTATTCGATCCTTTTATGGATTCCCCTCGTTAGTATCGAAAAACTATTTTTTTTATAAATTACTATTTTAAATGATGACTAAAATATTGATATATTAAAATGTTAAAAGTAACATTTTATCGTGTGATATCGTTGGAAATATTTACTCGAATAAAATTGTTAACAGCCTCCTAAAATATTTCAATCACTTAAGGGATTATTTATTTTCTTTTTTTTAAATCTTTCCCTATCTCCAAAAACAATTTTAGAAAGAATGATCAAACTTTTCGAAGACTAGCAATTTTTTCTTTTTTTTTTGAAAAAATTTACAAACACCGTTTTATTAATTTCCCGATCGCAACAATTTTTCATGATCGTTGATGAAAAATTATTCGTACAACTTATAACGAGAAAATAATTAACGTAAATAAGTGCAATTACAAATTTTGCAGACAGACAACTGACAAAATACGAGAAAGGTATTAATACACCGTATCCCATATTCAATGTGTTAACAAGATAGATTTCAATGTTTCGAGTTTGAAAACTGTCAGGCCACTGGTTTGAACCTCAAAAAGGAGCAAAGTAATTCGAGTCTCGATGCGAGCTTCCGCGGTGTCTTTAATTACGTGAGAGCGAATCTTATTTCCACTGGCTGACCCAGTTTTACCGGAGACAGAGAGAAAAAGAGAGAAAGAAAGAAAGAAAGAGAGAGAAACAAGGAGGGACGAGGAGAGGGAGAGGGAGAGGGACAAGCCCAGACCCTCAAGACGCAAGGACATCGGCGAAATGTTTCGACGAGTTTTTCTTACCGCACTAACGCCATATGCCTCTCGGGCAAAACCTTAACCACCAAAGCCGTATAGGCGAGACATATTACGTATTACGAGAACACACGAGAATTAACGAGAACGAAATGACGTTATATACATTTAATTTGCCGCTTTTGATTCGAGAAAGAGAGAGGGAAAGAGAGAGAGAGAGAGAGAGAAACACATAACTCGTTAGAAAACGTTTGGATGACGTTTCCTTTTAATCCACATATATATACACACACACACACACACGTATAAGAGTACATATACATGTATTATATTATATATTTATGTGTGTTTCTATAAATCATTAGAGATTTGCTAAAGGGATCACGTTTTCGCGTAATCGTTTGAAGATTTCCCTGTAAAGTATGTCGAGGAGGTTTCACGTGAAAAAATGAGATATCAAGGAAAACGTATTTGAAATGTATCTCATTAATCGTTCATGTACTTTGATTTATGGCGGTTTCTTCTTTGATTAAATTTATTAAATAATATATCTCATTGCATAGGTGTATATATATATGCGCGTGTGTGTAATTAAAATTAAACCGATATATTTAATTTGAATAAAATATATTTCAGTATGTGTTTATATCGATTATATTAATTATAATATTATTTATATAGTATAAATAAATTTATTATTTCGTTTAACACCATATACAAAGAATTATATGGCTCGTCGTGTTCGTTGAGCCACGCATTGAAGTCTCCACCGTTTCTCGTAGCTTTCATTCCACGCATATTGTATAATTTATTTGTGAACGAAGTATATTTTATTATTTTACTAAATTATTATTAAACGTGTGTGTGATATAGGTAGATATTTTTTAAATAAATTAAATAACTAATTATAATATATAAATGCCTAATTAAGCGACATAGCAAATAAGATAAAAAAATATATTTTTTCTCGTTAAGTTAAATCACTGCATAGCTCGAAAGAAATGAAATTTTGATACTCGGTCAGGAGGACAACGCTGACTGAGAGCAGGTGCATGCTTTTTCTCAAGAATCCATCGTTTCGATTTTACGAGCAGTATATCTCATTAAGTTATGATATAAGTAATTAACGCGTTTCTTTCAAACATTTTCCCATCGTTTAAAATCGTACAATTGTCATAGAAACGACAAATACGATCTATTTATCAATGTTAAATCAAATGCTTTCGAGATAAATAAAGATAAATCACAATGTAAGTTATATCGATCTTTAGATCCAATCTTACCTAGCTTATAGATCGTTCAGACTAGATTTATATCTTAATTATTACAACATGCGGATCTCTGTGACTCTATTGTCGTAATATTGATCGAATTATCATTCTTATTATTATTATTATTTTTATTTTTATTGTTATTATGTAACCGTCTCTCTCTTTCTTTCTCTCTTTCTTTAACGAGTAAGAGAAAGAGTTGTTCTCGACGAGATTCCTTAGTTTATTTTACTGCCATTGATATATATCTTTTTATTTTTTTCTCTCTTTCTCTCTCTTTCTTTCTTTCTTTCTTTCTTTTATTATTCTATGTAGATATATGTACATATATATATGTATAGGTACATATAGTTATATCTATTCGTACCTTCGTTATAACTGTCAAATTTCATTTCTAAACTGACGCAATCAATTTATCGCTTGACCGCGTTTTACCATTTACGAGCCTACGTGTAATTCATACATCCACCCCCGTGTTTAATTGCGTAACTAGTATTATTCGACGCACTAATTCACAGATACCAGACGTATCTCTAAGTATTCTTGTAATATAACAACCACGTGATCTACCTATTTCTACATACACACATATATATCAATTTATTTATATATATATGTGTTATTTTATATATATATGTGTGTGTGTGTATATATCTTTGTAGCTTTTAACATCGTCAATTCGTTTCCTCACCGGTTTAAGTAGCACAGGACACATTTCATTACTACTTAATAATGTTATCTTATTGTACGATATATATATGTATATAACTGTTAGTGTGTAAATATACTCGGATATTTGATGTAAGGAACTCGAGTATATGATTTTACTAGCTTGCTGACAATTAACTCGTTTTCATATTTCAATTGGATAAGAAAGTAACCTAAATATGTTGTCTTTTAAATTATTTTCACATAATTCGTTTTTTATTCACTTTAACGTAATCAGAAATGTATATATGGTATTAACCGGTCTTGTATTACTAAGAAATTCGATGATTCAAATAAACGCGAAACAAAGGTAATAATTTAATAAGTGATAATTCACGTGACGATGGTAAAACTTTTATTTGACTATTCACGGAAGAATAATTTTCGTTTACGCAAATAGTGAATTTTTCTATTGGTTAATTTTAAATTAGAAATTTATATTTGGGATTTGCCAGTTCCGTCATTCTTAAAAAAAAAAAAAAGAAAAAAATAACGAATGAATCAGACTTGAAAGAAGCATGCTAATTAATTTAAAAAATATTTCAGAAATACATAATAAAATTCTAACTTCTTTTCTACGAAAACAAAATACTATTCTTGCATGAAATAACAATTATTATATTACAACACCCACACACATACACACACATATATATATATCCAAGATTTACAAGTATAATTATTCTCAGAAAAGTAATCAGTAAGTAAATCAAATTTAATAATTTATTTAAAAAAGAAAAAAAAAAGAAAACCCATTCACACATCGTTATAAAAAACGTCATGATCGGATATATTTGTTTACACGCAATAAAGAATTTTCGTATTGGTCGGTTAATAATAATTGTTAAAGAAAAATAATAATAGTTATATCGAGCTGTGTGTACACCAGCTCTTGTGTAGTTTTTGTCGTCGTTTTCAGAGAGAGAAAAAGAGAAAGAAAGAGAGAGAGAGAGAGTAAGAGAAAGAAAGAAAGAGAAAGAGAAAGAGAGAAAGAACTCTGAATGAAAGCCACGAGAAACGGTGGGGACTTTAATGCGTGGCTGAACGAACACGAGGGGCCGTATAATTCTTTCCATGAAATACTCTCGAGCCGTATATTCCAAGGTACTTCTCCAAACCACGGAGTTTCCCTAAACGTAGATTACGAAAGACCACCGCGGACGGTTATCCACTATAGTGAGCCGTAAAATCCCCACGATAGAAAATTGCTCGTATATCTTCCACTTAGCGTGCGAACGTGTCACAGTTTCAAAGCACAAACACATTTTTCAAATTTCTATCGAAACGATATATCTATGAAATTATTTATTTCAATTATTTTTTTTCTCGATTCTATAATATATAATAAAACCATTCGATCTTCACTAATTATTTTTTTAATATCAAACATTTCTTCTATTTTATATTTAATTTTCTTTTTTTATTATAAGCAATATAATAAATAATATTATATTTTAGATTTAATTCTTTTTACTTTAGACATCAACTTGAATTGTCAGTGTTATTTATTCCAATACAATTTAATTAGAATGAATAATAACAATATTTCGATCTTTTCTCATATTCAGAAATAAATTCTAATTTTATATGATACGTAAGAAGAAGGTAGAAGGTATTATATTATTTCTTTTTTTTTTTTTCTTTTTCTTTTACTTGAATTTAAAAAGGAATTAATGAACAACTCGTTTCTTTCCTCTTGTTTTTTCTTTCTACCATTTTTAAAGTAGCTCTACATATTTTATAGGGAAAAAGATTAAAAGATTTATCGTCCTTGAAGATAAACGTTACATTGTTGCACGGTCGGTCTCGCTTTTTAAACATTCGATGTCCGAATGTAGGAAGAAAAAAATAATTTATGTGTTTTTTTTTTTTTAATGTTAAGTACTATATACTGCAAAGGGACGAAAGAATGATGGTAAGCAACGAGCGAGACGTTACACTACTAGTCCTTTTCATCGTCTAGTACGGTGATTCTACATAATAGTAAGAGAACAAGTTGGCTAGTTCTCGGCTCGGTTAGTTTTAAATGCTAATTGTTTACGCGGAATCACGGACGCTTAACTGTTCGACGAAAAATTCATTAGCCAAAGAAAAAAGAGTTCATCGGGGTCGAAGCTAACGTACATTAGAATATTATTCGCATATGTACTTGAGTTTTTAACTATTAAACAAAAAAAAAAACAATACACTTTGAATAATTATTTGAAGGATACTTTTAAAGGAATAATGTACAACGTAAAGCATGTTATGCTGTTTTACACACACACACACAGACACATTTGTTGTAAATCGTATACGTGAATATTTAGATGTGTTTTAAAACTCGTCATAGCTTCTGGCTATATACTGAAACGAATAAATAAATCGTTTACTCCAGAAATGACGTCCCGCGTTGGTGAAAACGTTCATGCGCATCGGTTAATCGCATTTTGCAACGGTAAATGGCTCGTAGCTTTCGCGCCGACTTTTCCAACGAGTATGCGCTGCCCCCTAAACTCGCCAATAGCTCCATTTACATAGTCATAGAGTAGAGTAGTCTTAGACGATTTCTTACGCAATTACTATCTTCCGGATTTCGTTAGAGTTAATTACTCGATAAATGAGATACCTCTGCCCGCTTATTCTCTATTGCTTTTATTTTTTTTTTTTTTTTTTTTAATAATAATTCTTCCAAATTTATTCGATACGTAATCAACAATTAATTCGCATGATGAACTTTTATAAATGCAAATATTTCGAATAATATATTCGGAGAGCGTTAACGATGTTTTTGTTAAATATTATAATCGTATAAATAAATTTATTCACGTTCGCGCGAATAAATTAAGATAAAATATTTAAATTAATAATAATAATAATAATTAAAAAGAAGAGAAAAGAAATTGAAAATGATAGGAATATTTGTTTAACAAAATAACGTTAGATGATATTTGCGAAGGATTAAAAGAAAAATTTGATCGAATAGTGAAACGTTAATGCCGCAACGAGAAAACGTTAGAGAGTCCTGGGAGAGTTCGGTCCTTAGCGCGTTTGACCTAGATTTTTCTTTTTGCGGCTGGCTAGATTGCCGATAATGATTAAATAACCGCACTAGTTTCGTAGAACGGTGGTTGGCTGTCCTTTAACAGTCTACAGTTACAGTTACGATTGATAACACACAAAACTACGTTTAAAACTATGTCTTATATATATTTTTGTCTTATTTTCATCTGACAATGAGTCCTTGTTACGAAAATAAATATATTACAATACTTTACAAAGAGATAGTGTAAGTGTTGATAATATTAATAGTATTGGTATTAGTATTAGTAGTAGTTCTATCTATCTTTGTTCTATTCACGCCCGTATATACCTACATCCGTATCTATTTGTTACTATACGCTATGCGGAGAGATCAAGGAGCCGAGGAACCTAGTTATGGTGGTAGCTGCTCGTGAAACGACTCCTTCTTGCCAAGCCCTCCGTAACGACGACTATGTTTTTAACCAACCCAACTTTACCTTCCTTCGCGCTAACCTTTCCTTCATAATTCTTTTTCTTCTTATTTTCTTATTTTCTTTTATTTTCTTTTCTTTTCTTTTCTTTTCCTATATCTAAAAATACCTAACACTTATGAATAACAACACAATAATTGAACCATTATATACAACCCATAGATAATATCAATATCACGTAACGCATGATTCGACCTAATAAATCAACACAATATCTAAAATATAAGTAACATGAAAATCAAACAACTTTTACCCTTGTTCGACAAACAACTTCCTATATTTTTCAACACCTACAAATATCTAACACTTAAGATTAATATAATAACTTAAACTATTAGAAGGAAAGAGAAAGAGTATAACCCAAATATAATTTCGATTTAATGTAATCGAGCCCAAGAAAAAAATGTTGAAATAATATTAATAATAAAAACAAAAAACGTTTGCCAAGGCTTCCTTTAACGCGCGTTGCTTTTATTCTATAAAGTAAAAAGAGGATGTAAGGCGGTCATCAGACTGCATAAAAGTAACTTCTTGCTCCTTGCAGTCTCGAATGGTTGAGCCAACGGCTGTGTGCCAAGCCCTCAACACTGACTACGACGACTACGACGACGACTACGACGACGATGGTGCCACGTTGTTGGAGCAACCGCGATCCGGGCTCGGCATCAAGCATCGTTCTAGCATAGCTTGTAACTGGTATGAGAGACTCATGACAGCTTCAGGCGATGTAGGCGTACGGATACTTCTAGTATATATACATATATATATATACATATACATATATATATATATATATATATTTCTTACTCTTTTGTATACTCGAACACGGTTCTTACTTGCGCAACTTGCTTCGGGACCAACCAACTGACTACGACAAGGAGAAAGAGGAGTTTCAGTTTGATGATGATGATGATGATGATGATGATGATGATGATGATGATGATGATGTTTAAGTCGAGGTCTTCTTAGTCATTTCCGTTGATTAGCTCAAATACGTTAAAAACATATCAGTTTGCTATTAAACACCCAGACCAATTCTATCACTCTCTTCTCGAAAGTATATTATTTTGTATTGTTATTACCGATCTAAGTTTCACTCGTTTATAATTTATTCCCATCTGTGGGTGGCTTTTGACAGAAATATCTTTCGAACGAAAGTGTCGGAATCTAGCGGTTCTGACGATTACAATCGTTACTTTACAGTTAGAATACGAATGTCCAACACTTCTTCTTTGAAGTGTGTTAGATAGGTGGGGGAATTGTGCGTGAGTTGTCAGTTATAATGATTGGTAGAACTAGTGATAGATTTCAAAACGTGTTTTTTTTTTTTATGTTGATTATCTTTTTAAGAGAGCAAACTTATTTGTTTTCTTGTTCGTTAAGATGGAATTGAAGAAGGAATATGAGTATCAGGTTTGAACGTTTTGTAGAAACGCGATTATAATAAGACTTGTTAGATATCATCGAAAGATGATGATTGAGAAAACTCTCCGTTAATCTGGTTTAATGTGGATTGAAGATAATTATATGGGGATTTTACTGATAGAAATATGAAAAATTGATTAACGTAATTATTCCGAATTAGATAGGATATCTATAAGTTTTAAATAATTATTGTTGATTATACGTTAAAAATACAAATAAAATTAAAAAGTAATGAGATTGTGAGAGATAGTATTAATCCCTATGACGAAAAAGAAAAGTTATGACCTCGGTCATCTTGGTTCCACATAAATTAAAACGCATTTTCTTCATCTTCTTTTTCTTCATCTTCTTCTTCTTCCACGTCTTGCTTTTGAATTTTTTCTTGTTCTTTTTCTAGAACACGATTTCTATCTCGTGGAGATTCATGTTATTGTTATTCTTAGACCGTACACCTACTCTATGGGCAAAAGCGAGAGTAGTCCAGCCTTGCTATTCGATTTAAAAGTAGAAAATAAAAATAATGTGTCGAAATGTCGGCTGTCTCGATGTGTTTCGTCAGTCGCCGTGAGATCAATTGGTACCGATTGGTGCCAATCGTCTAAGAAAAATACATTACGGTGGGAACGATTCTAGTTCGCGAAAGAAAGAAAGAAAGAAAGGAAGAATGAATGAATGAAAGAAAGAAGAACAAAAAAAAAATAGAAAAAGAAATTATTGCGTCGAATAAGAAAGACATAACTCGAACACTTTATAAAGATCTTCTCTAAGTATGTTTCTGTGTGTGTTTGTGTATCTGTGTGTGTTGTAACTTAAATTTTATTCGATATAGGATGTCCCAAAAGTGGCATTACCAATAAAACAAAATTAAAATACGTTTATTTATTAATATTAAATTGGTCATTAAATCCATGCAATCTTTGTCATGTTATTTAATTAAAAAATTAAAGGAAATATATTATAATAAATATAATAAATATTAGACAAACCCCCCCCCCGTAGAAAAATTTATTGGCCTATCTATTAAATTAAAATAACAATATTTGATTTTTCTTTTACAAATACGAAGTCTCCGGTCATTGTACTATTAAAAAAAAAATATATAATTCCATGGTGTCACTAATTAACATATCTATAAATAAAAAGTTTAAACTTTTTTGAGTAGTGTAAACCGACTTTTGGAACACTCTGTATTAGACATATTTCAAATAAACGAATAAATTAGATAACTATCCTTTTTAAAAGGTTTGAAAGAGGTGTCGGATGATACAACACGAACTAGTTTATTCTCCCTCTCTATTAGATTTTACTGTCTAATTACGCAAAAAGAAGGTAATAAATTTGATATTTTATATTTTTTAATTCTCTTCACCGACGATGCAACGCAATTGACGAAACTCGATCGTTAATATTTTCCTTCATTGAGAATTACGAGATCGTATTCATTTATTCGTTTGTCATTTCGTAAGAAAGAATCTCACGGAAAAGGATGATCATTCAGTGTTTCGATCGATAAAACGTCGTGCTATACCGAAAGATGATCCAACGTTTCTAACCGTAATCATCAAAACTTATACCAATAGAATTTTGTAACGAAATTCCATCATTTTATATTTATATATTAGGTTTAATCCTACGAGATCTCGTAACTACGGATAAAATATATATTTTTCACGAATTTTCCAGTTATTATTCACATGCACGGACGACGACGTCTGTCTGCTGCTGATGCTGCTGCCACCGTTCATTATTTTAATCGTCGTGATTAAACATTATCTCACGCAACTCAATTACCGAGTAAACTTTTCGGACTTCACTTTCTCTTCTCAAAGATATATACCGTTCGATCTGAACACGTCCGATTCCTCGTATCCTGACCCCCAAATGGAAGGTCACTTATTCGCTTTCGAAATGATCTTCTAAAAATAATCATAAAAAAGAATAAAACATTATTTTACCGATCTTATTCGGTTCGTTTTAATGTCCGTTCGGTTTGAGATCAAGTTTCTTCCCCATCCCCTCCTATTCTTCTTTTTTTTGATTTGTTTTTTTTTTAATGCAAAATCTGAAATAAATCTTGTTTTTGTTTTTTTTTTTCATTGATATGTCGTAATGTAGCTTTTATCGTACGGTTTGAAAATGTTCAATTCCCATTACGGGTACTGTGACTAATAATTTGTCGATTTTGTTTAATTTTCTTTTTTTTTTTAATTATTTCATCGATTTTTTTTTAATCCACCAGAACACGGGGTGCATCTTTGTCATCACACGTACCGATACTTTTCTTTTCTTACCAGCTTGAAACGCATTCATCACTTTCTTTTATTAAAATATCTCAAGTGTATCGAATTTGTATTATTTATTTTCGAGACACGCGATAAAACTTATTGAGAAATGAATATAATTATTATTATTATTGAAAATTTATCTTCTTTTCTTTTCTAAGCTTTTAAAATAAAATTATCGATCTCTCGGATAGAATTTGAATAATTATATTATAAAGTAAAAGTTCTGGTATGGGTCAATAATATATGTTGCACCGTTAAAAATTACTGAACTGTGTGTGTGTGTGATCACCATTGAATTAAATTAATTTTTTTTACTATCGCTCCAGGGTCAGAAGATAAATTTCACCGTAAATTCACCCCATTAATATTTGTAACGAAACTTTCCAATGAAAAAAGAATAAAACGAAAAACAAAAAGATAAAAAAAGAAAGCAAAAGAAAAAAAAGGAACGTAACTTTGATTAAGTAAAATACGTTTATGACCTTCTGACCCTTCTCTCGAAGGTCTTGCATTCTCGTTCCTACTTAAACATATCGGAAGTTCCTCTTCGTCCCCTCAATCAATACCCCTCCTCCTCCTCCTCCTCCTCCACCTCCTCAACCTTCCACCCTCTTCTCCTTCTTCTGTTTTTATTTTCTTTTTCTCTTTTTGTGGACTGCGATATAAGTGGATTTTCGTGCCGACACGAATTTCACCGTTAACCGACCCAGTTCTCGAACGGTAAGATACGCAACCGAAACTGCCGAAATTAATTTCTCATCCGACCTTCATCTCGATTTCTACGGGGACACGCAGAATCGCGTTAATATTTAACACCAAAATTCTACGAATGTTAATGGGGAAATTCCTTAGCCGAAGTTGACCATCGAAGAAGTTTAATCTTCGAAATTTTTTCAAACTTATTTCCAAAATGTTTCCTCTCTCTCTCTCTCTCTCCCTTTTCTCTCGTTAATTATTTAATTTTTGTTTTTTTTATTATTATTATTAACAATTAGAAATCGTATTTAATTAATAAATAACAATCTTTTTTTTTTTTTCATTATCGCGAGATTGTTAAAAGATTTTTATCGCACGATGAAGAATAACACGCGGAAATATAAATAATAATAATAATGATAAGAGAAAAAATATAACAAAATGAAAACAAAGTAGAAATTGTAATATATAATCAGCGATATAATCGTGTCTGATTATTTCTATTTTCATTTAATATTCTCTACTTATTTCTCCTATCATACATTTTATGTAATCCCATAAAGTTAATTCATGAGATCTTTAATACGATAATAAAATACTGCTTCTGGGCTTTTAAATATTTTCCATAAATGTTATAAAAAAATAATAAAAAAAAAAAAGAAGGAAAAATACAGGTATAATACTTATTTAATATAACCTATTACTGTGTGTTCACATAAATGCATTTTATATGTATATAAATATATATATAGATAGATAAATCTGTTAGTATATATACATGAAAACAGTAGTAATATCATTCAATTAACGCAGCCGGGTTAGTGGCCTTTCGTGAATTTTCAAATGACCTAACCGGCACTGGTTGCACGCACCTGAATCGCGTTACGGTTTCGCACCACTGAACAAACTGGAAATTTCCACGGTTTTACCGTCGTAATATCGAGGAAAGATAGAAAGAAAAAGACAGATAGAGAGAGAGAGTTCCAACCTTTTTTTTTTCTTCTTCTTTTTCTTTACATCAAATAATTGTTCTTTCTTTTTCTTTTTGTTTCGAATGCTAAAAGAAAATAATAATTTACGAAAAGAGAGAAACTACCGAAGACAAATTTTCATAAAACTAACTTATCTAATACGAATAAATTATTATTCAACATAACATTTTAGTTATTTTATTTGATTCTATACTTGCTTATGATCAAATTTTAAATATAAGGAAATGAACAGATGTTTTCTTTTTTTTTTTTTAAATATTAAATTAATCTTAACGTAATTTCTTTATTTTCAAGCAATCATATTTGACGGAATGAACAAATATCATCGGTTAATAAGCCTTCAACTTGGAAAATACGAAAAAAAAAACTTGTTCCCCCCCTCCCTTCTCCTAATATATATTGCAAGGAATTTTGGTTAAATTATAAAATAAATAGGTAATTAAATTAGTTGTATAATTTAATATAAAATACAAGAATTTGTTGAAATCCTTCTTGCCGTGGTATATGAAATATAAAAACAAGACGAACCGGATCTCATAAATAAATCAATGAACGTTTTTTCATCATACTCCCGACCATACCTGATTATCACATAATAATTAATTATGTGATTTTAGTGTTGATGCTAGGTTCGTTGAAGCGCAACGTATCCTATAATAAATTCAAATAACAGAAATCCGTATCCTTGATGGGGGGTTTTTCTTTTTTTTTCTCTCTCTATGATTTTCTATAGAAATAGTATAAAATAAGGATACATAAAATAAAAGAAAATAAAATACTAATAATTATGAAGTAGGGTTATATGTGAATAACGTCATTTCTAGATGCCACGTAATAGAGCTAGTTTCCAATCAGATATATTGTGCAATCGTGTAAAGATAATAATCAATATTTCACAGCAAAATACTTTGATTTAACCTATGTTCGAACTCGATCGAAGTAGACGGCTGTATAATGACAGACTTATTAAAAGAGACCTAATGATAATGCATTCGTCGTAGTTGTCGTTGTTGTCGATTGTTGTTGTCGTTATCGTTTAGAAATTGATACAAGTTTTACTTCAAGGTAGGGCATGGTAATATTTATCTTAAGCTTATCATTATAATCTAATTTTCTGATATCTCGTGGGGGAACAAGAGAGAGAACAAGATTATTATTCAATAATTCGATTAGAAAAATATTCAAATTATTTTTCGTTTCTAAATTATAAATTTTTATTAATATATTATATTAATATTAATAATAAATTATTTTTCATTATACACAAATTGTGTTTTTATTGAAAAGATTATGGAATTAATGATACTGCTGTTTATTTTTTAACTCGTGTTCATTATACAAAAATTTGAGAAAAATCATTAGAATAAAATGAAAATGGTCAACGTAATAATAAATTGTTGTCTTTTTCGTGCAATCAAATAAAATGATTATAAAATGAGATATTTTACAAAATCGACAAAACTTCGATACTAGGAAAGATAAAACTTGCTTACACATCGAGATGCATCGAACCGTATCAAGTGAGAAGAATAAAAAAAAAAAAGAGCCGAGAAGCAACAAAAATGAAACGTTGGTAAGATTCTTCATAATCGAACGGTTCCTTCTAACAATTTTATTGAATTTTTTTTTCTTTTTTGTGCTAACTCGATCAATCTAAGAGGAGGGAGGAGGTTTTCAACCGTATTGAAAAGCCGACGTCTGTGAGAAAAGCAAGTTTGAGAACCGAGTTACAGTTATTATCAGCCTATATCGGATTTTAATCGAAAGAAAAAGATTAAAAAAAAGATTTCAAAAATAAAAAAAAAAATAATAATAATAATATAATATAAAATAAAAATAAAATATCGCATCTCTTGGCGTAGGCTGAGCTTGTTGGCCTAGAAACTCGTGGTCGTTTGGATCCCTCACGACGAGTATTCGCATGTGTTCCCGTTTATATTCGTGTAAACGTGTAAATGTATACGTAATCTCGCGCGTGTTAAGGTTTCGTACGATAATAGTCAAAGACTAGGCTAGCATAATCTCGGTATGTCCACCCACGCAATAATTTCTGCTTATGATATATTTAATCTCATCGAAATATTCTATGATAAATTACTTGATTTATTGTACGTTCTTACTGGTTTTCATTACAATGTACTCTTACATATTCTAATCGAATATAAATAGAATATATATTCGAAGCTTATTTATTTGTCTTAACATTTCATAATTATAATTAATTGCATTGAATTTTAATGACGAATTTATTAAGGTACAGTTCGTTGTACTGTTTTATATACAAATAAATGTATGCATACTTTTTCAATTGATTTTTAGTTTATTCTCTCGGTTTTGTTTTGTTTTAATTTTATAATAGAAATAATTGTGATAATTGAATTTAAATTTATATTAAAAATTTATCGGCGTATTATTCTTGTCTGATTATATTAAAAATAAATATATAGATTTAATTGTATTTAAAATAAATATATATATTCTCTATAAATATTTTATTATAATTAATATACGATCTTATATATATATATGTATAAACGAGTTTAAAATATTTTTTAGAATGTTTTTCATTTCATTTTAATATTAAAATGAAAATTATTCGGATAATTTAACTGACAAATGAATTGACGCGTATTTCACTGTATTGTTTTACTTACACTTGAAATTTAATTATAAAACTTAACTGCGATAATAAAATGAAACTTTCTCCGAGAGTTATCCGTATATGCGTTTATTCAAATCGATTATCTCTTTAAATAATTATTATAACAGAATAAGAAAAAAAAGGAAGGACATCATTTTCAAAATTGTTATTTTAACGAGATCGTTTTCTTAGTCGACATTAGAAAGAAATTAAACGACGATTATATTACGAGATGTGTTAACTTTTATTCGTATTTTACGATCAATTCGAATCTTTTCAAGATGTTTAAAAAACAACAAAAAAATAAATAATTACGAAAAACGTGTTTTACAATTAAAACGAATAATTGTACTTATACCATATTATATATATGTATATACATGCATACGTAACAAATATTACATTTATATTTACGTAATAAATACGTACTTATCGACTCAATAAAATTTGAAACGTTCAATATTTTCATAATTGCTTTAGTCAAACGATTATCCTATCAAATGTTTTAGTAAATTTATCGTAGAATCATTCTTTAGTGCTCGTTTAATCTGCTTTCACGTTCTCTTACTTTTATTCTCCAAGTTGAACGAATCGAAATCTTTACAAACGCGAGAAACGAATTTAATGGACGAATTATTTGCCGATTCCTTTAGATTTACTATGTGTGTGTGTGTGTGTGTTGAAATATTATATATAATACTCACTATACATAATGTACTTTCCCGTCATACTTTCCGATGACGATGGAAGAAAAGAAAGACGAACGAAAGAGGTGGAAAATAATGTTTAGAAAAATCGTGAAATTATTATTTTTTGTTTAGAAAAAGAAGTAAAATAGAAAAAAAAATAAGAAAGAAATTAACGGAATAAAAAATTAAATAATTTATCACGAAATTCTTTTAAAACGAGTTAAAAAAAGGAGTTGTAAAAAATTAAAAAAGAGAAATGAAGAAAAGTAATGAATTAATGTTGGATGGAAATAAATATTCATGAAGAGTCAGTAAAAGAATGAATAACTTCAGGAAGACGATAAATCGAGTTTACAGAATGAGTCAACGGGTCATCGTTGTTTCTACTTCTTCTTTCTTCTCCATTATTCTTATTCATTTGATTCTTCTTTTTAATCGAGAGTACCCACACCTTCTTGTTTTTTTTTTCGATCATCATCCGATTATATTATTGCCTTAATCCATGCTACGATATCATTCTGTAACTAATGGACATAGTTCCTTAGGCAGATTAATTTCATCTTAGCGAACCCGAGAACTCGTTTCGGTATAATCGAGGTCGACTTCTTCAACAGCCATACACGATTCATAGGAAACCTCTAACTCGTTGTTAACTAATTATATTAAATTAGTCAATAAATTATATCCGAATCTTGACTAGTTTATATTTAAATTAATTGCATTAATATTTTGTTGTTGTTAACTTGTAAGGTGTGTATTTTAATTATTTTTTTGTTAATATCCTATTGTTAGTAGATAAAAGACAAGATAGTCTATTTGCTGTATTAAACAAATATTTCATATTTGAATAAATAATAGTATAATATTTGTTTACTTTTTCAATGTATGCTTTCTTATATCTTAATATTGAAATAACACTATTAGTATTTTTTATATATTGAATATACGCACACACACACACACACAAACGTTTTATTACGCATGTTATACAATATATAATTGATAAAATAATAAAATCATTTTACTGAAATTCATCCGACAGAAAAATAAAATAAAGAGAGAAAGACGATACACACAGTTATAACGTTTGAAACTTTCACATCGTTAGTTCTTGCCCCCGTATTCTATAAGTATTACTACCTAGTTACGACTCGTCAACGAACGTTTTACTCTCTTTTTCACGATATATTTCTCTCTTCTATTTTTTCTTCTTCTCCTTCTTCTTCTTCTTCTTCTTCTTCTTTTTCTTCTATTTCTTCTTCTTATACATACGTAAAATTTAATTAAACCAGAGAACGAACTTTGACGAACCACCACCACCATGCACGGTTACATCGAACATTAGTCGATAATAATCACTGATTGCCAATCGATTTCTCTATCTCTCTCTCTCTCTCTCTCTTTCTTTTTCTCTCTTGTTCTTTCTCTTTCTCTTTCTCAATGCAACGAGTAACGCAGCGAGTAGAAAAACAAGTAAATTTGATGACTGGTAAGCAGGAAGCGTAGATCAATATGCATGATTCCTGGCGGGTAATTGAAAGCCGTGTTAGAGAGAGAATCCCGTAACTAATCGTAACCCATAATTATCATTGAAGGACATTGCAACTATTCTAAGGGTAATTAAATCTCACGTATTAAACTTTATGTTAGTTCATCTCTTTCTCTCTCTCTCTCTTTCTCTCTCTTTATCTATCTTTCTCGTTCTCATTAAATTGACTTTCGATTATGTCGAATAAGTTAACTCACTGACCCATCAAAAGCAAACATTCTTCCTATCATTTAATTCCAATTACAAATACTAACAATAAATTATTAAAACATTAATTTATAAACCAATGATAAACAAGAAAAATAAATAAACGTTATATATATGTGGGATGCGAGCACCTCCAAGCCAAACTTAAATAGGCATTCGTGAGGAGATTGGACGGTAGGCCCTGGATAGCTCAATTGGTTAAAGAGCAGTCGCCCGGAAAGCGGAAGACACCCGGGTTCGAGTCCCGGTGGTCAGTCAATCCAACGGCCCAATTTTTTCACGAATCCTACATATATATATGTTTAAATATCGTCAATGTTCAGTCAAAAATTATTAGCTTACATTGATTGAAATTTTATAAACAATCCATGAAGAATTAATTTATCTATACACTCGGATCTATAATAACACTCGGATTAGGATAAATCATAGTTAGTTGCTTTTAATTGAACACAAACGATACGTCGATTACTTAGAAACAAAGTAATGCAATTTAATAATTAAAAAAAAAATCCCCAGAATAATTCTTTATTAAAAGGAGAAAAAAAAAAGAAAAGAAAAGTAACACGACAAATGTAATTGACTCGAAAAACGAGAAATAGAAATAGAAAGAGAAAGAAATGGAAAGTGTAAATTGTCATGGGGATTACTTAGCGTTATATACACGGTGTCGTATTTAGTAAGGGCAAGCTTTGACCAAGTAACAACACAACATCCAACAACTATGAACGATGTAAATTGAGTAATGTTGGTGGGTGTGCGATAGAAACTAAGGAACAAGCTTGACGAGAGAGAGAGAGAGAGAGAACTCTAAGGAGAGACCACAACTACGACTATATATACAAATACGATGTGCGAGAGGTACCCATAGTCGCAAGGACGTCAAGCTAGCTATCCGGCAGCCACTTTAGATTTATGGGATCTATCGGATCGGCTTGTACCGGTGCTGTAGATCGACGTCCAGATTTAACGTATCTCTGCTACGTATACATATATATCTATATACCAGACATATATTTTATACGTATTATTGTGCATATATATATATATATTTGTGTGAGAACACGGAACTGTTACATAATCCTTCGATACTTTGATAATATATAATTCCCACGTAAACAAAATAATGAAATTCTGATTAAAATGGAAAATATTTATTTTCTACGCGTAAGCATTTTACAATTTGATAATTGAAATAATCGATTATAATTTGATACTGATTTGATAGTATATCATTTCCGCGTAAACAAAATATAATGGAATTTTTATTTAAAAAAAAGAACAACGTATGTATACACGTAAGCATTTTACTATTTGACTTATTATAAATTGTATATAATAATATTATTATTGAATTTTTTGATTATTCATACAATACAAAATTTATCGACGTATCGGGTCTATTAATAATTAATGTCGTTTTTCCAATACATTTTTAAAACTAATTTATTAAAACAAAACAAAATAATTTAATCAAGGATATAGTCGCGGTTGTTTTCAACTACTTGTGCCCAACGCTCAGGTAGCATCTTAATCCCTTTATTGTAAAATTCTTGTGATTTTGATTCCAAAAATAAGATTTCATAATGAAGAATTCCTTCAAAATTCCATCAAACACACAACATCACCTTTTTCACATACAAATCAGGCTTTAGACTGAATCACGAGAGTCAATAATTTTATAATCGAATCAGTCTTCGTTGTCTTATAATCTGAGTAAGTGTGATTAACATAAAAAACAAAATGTAAAATAAAAAATATATTAAATGTATTTGTCGATTCGGATGATCGATCTTTCGGTACGCTTGAGATCATCGGAGATGAATACAGTTATTCGAAGAAAATGATGATCCTCCAATCTCTCTTACACACACACACATACACAAATGTACAAAAAAATAAGAAATGAAATTAGAGAAACATAGAAACAAAATTAGATTTCAGATATTCAGGGAAAAAAAAAGAGATAAAGGAAAAAATGTAATCTTTTGCTCATACATATTGCACAAAATTTAATATGCTTATCTGTAGCGTGACTGCTGACACGTATAACAAACTACAAAACGGAGTGAAGAGTAATACTTGAGTAAACTTGTTCCGTTATAATCTCGCACGTAAAACGATGATATTTCTCTCCACTTATTTATTTATTTATTTATTTATTTATTAAGAATTACGGACAAGTATATATATGCGAGAGTATATTGCGAGATTTTCCGAATGGGATTTATTAACTATGTGAAACACGAAGTTATATAAGAGATTATATATACAATCATATTTTTCTATCGTACGTAATCATTGGACAAATGTTCGTTTCACAAAGCATATACTAGACAACGTCTTGAGGACAATGTATCGTTGAACTATGACTATTAGATATACTTTAACATTCATGTATATATATATATATATATATATAAGTGTTCTGATTTTGACTTATGTATCCACGAGTATCGATAACCACATTACACTAGATACGATTTATATGTCAATTCTGGTATGCTCTAATATGATCGGTCAACGATTTACCCGCAAATTTACGATCGATTTCGTAGAACTAGTTCGTAAGCTTCATGGATCATTTAATTAATAAATTCAACTCCTTCTCTTTCGCGTTC
Organism: Polistes fuscatus; assembly: GCF_010416935.1. Lineage (NCBI taxonomy): Eukaryota > Metazoa > Arthropoda > Insecta > Hymenoptera > Vespidae > Polistes > Polistes fuscatus. The sequence continues at coordinate 8,394,111 of NW_025113151.1, read as the reverse complement.
CTTTCAAATACATATAACATGTTTCTTGTATATACATGATACGTTTAGTATACGTTGAATATCGATTTGTTATTGTGGTTATTTATTAATCATCGTAAGAGAACAATGTTAATAAATTAAATGTAAGACGTATTAACATAACGAGATCGCTTTAAAAAAAAAATAAAAACTAAAAGAATAATAATAATAATAATAATCGACTGTATAATATATTATTTCACGTCGACTCGATCGACTCATTCTGAACGAGTTGACGACAACGTTGGATAAATAAAATAAAATTTAAATAAAAAAAGATGAAAAATAAAAAATAAGAATTGCAAAAGAAATAGATAAATACGCATTAAGTTGTCGTTTCAATTATAAAAAAGAAAAGAAAAGAAAGAAAAAAAAAAAGAGGGGAAGAAATAGAAAACAACGAAAAAAAAAAAGAGAAAAAAAAAAACTATAAATAAGAAATCGTACCAACGAACTTCGTACCTTCGAAACCGGTACTTGAGAGTGAATATTACACGAGACACAGAGACCGTACCGTGTTGCGTAACCGGCTTATGTTAGTCTTCGATATATACCGAGAGATTACTATTTATAAATATTCCGGTATACTTATGCAACGTTAGCAAACTTCCAAAACTGGTTCTGTTTTTCCAAATCAATGCTTTAGCACCGAAAATGCGAAGTGTCAACCCCGATGCTCGGATTATTTAAACGCGTTGTTACGTATTCGTTGTAAAAATATTTTCTTTTCCTCTTCTCTTTTTTTTTTTTCTTCATTTTTCTTTTTTTTTCAATTACTCGTAACCACAAAAACGTCTTCGCCTTCGAGATGAAAAATATCGATCGATCGATCGATCGTTCATAAAAAAGTAAAAAAAAAAAAACAAAGTTCGTTCGAAGAGAGAAAAAATATCACACTTTCGTTTCACCGTACTCGTCGCAATAAAAATATTACTTTTCTTCTTCGTTTTTTTTTTTTTAATTACTCGTATCCAAATAAATGTCTTCGTCTTGGTGAAAAAAAAAAAGAAAAGAAAAAACCCGTATTTTCGTTTGACCATAAAGATGTGTTAAAGGATACAAGAAAAAAAAAAAAAGAAAAAAAAAACGAGGAACCACCATAAGAATAATTCGCCGAGTCAGCAACTCGTGCTAGATTCATATAATCGTTCGTAAATTTACCGGTGCATTGTCCGACGACAAGAGTCTTCTTTTCGAAGGATCAAAGGAACGAATAAAAAGAAGAAACAAAAAATTACCGATAAAAGAAGGGAAAAGAAAAAAGAAAATAAAAAGAAGAAGAATAAGAAAGAAAGAAAGAAAGGAAAAGAAAAAGAAAAGTAGGGGGAAAATAAATATCTTCCTTAGGATTGGATTTACCTCACGACGACAACGACGATGATGATGATGATGATGATGATGATGATGATGATGATGATGATCGAGATGATCAATCGATCGATCTTTTAGATCCTTCCTTATATATTTCCCAATGATTCGTTGTAAACATTTTCTTCTATCTTTCTTTCCATATATCTTTTTTTTTCTTTTTTTTTTCTATTTTTTTTTCTTTTTTTCTTTCATTCTTTCTCATATACACGCTCATATTGCAACTAACTCGCGTATCTTTTCCATGGACGACGTCTATCCATTCGCATTAAGTCGCGACTACAATTATGTTGCTTCGTAACGGTATATTCATTTTCTCGGATCTGTCTCTTTCTAACTCTCTTTCTAACTCTCTTTCTATATCTCTCTCTCTCTCTCTCATTTTATTTCTTTCATTTCATTTCATTTCATTTCATTTCATTTCATTTCATTCATTTCTTCTTTCTCGATTCAACGTATCTATGTATATAAGTATCTTCCAACATATTTGAAATTCCACAAGCAAAACGTAGATATGGCCGCCAGGCACAGGTGTTTATATAATTATAAAAGCTGATCTAACGGGCACGCATTGAGCTTATATATCTCTTTTCTATCTTATATTTCAAATTATCATCATCTCTATCTTATAACAAATATCATTGGACGCCGATTGATTTGATACATATGTAAATATATCTGTTACGAAATTTCCATTAATAATTATTAATTTTGTACGCGTGACGAATAAAAATCGGACGATGGAGTATATTTACGAAACGATTATTATTATAGAAAATCTACGGATATAAAGAAGAAAACAACATTGAAAAAAATTTCTATTAAAATAAAAAGAGAGACAGAGAGAGAGAGAGACAGAGAGAGAGAGAGAGAGAGAGAGAAACAAAAAAGGTTAATAAAGAAATCAAAAGGAAATTGCCCAAGGCCGATATGCCCCCGTGCGTTTAGTCGATTTATGAATATACATGTACCTGTGACACTTGTTCCGGCGATTTGCTTCGCCGATCTAAGAATTAGCATGATCTAACGCGTATATAATATTAAAAAGTGTCACACTATACTTATTATATTTTGAAAATATCTATAAATAATATATATTCACATATTAACTGATATATATTAATAGATGTTATATTTAATACACAAAAAAATATATGCAATATTTATAAGTGTATTAATATATACCTATACACGCAAATACACATATACAAATAGATAGATAGATAGATAGTTATACAAATATGTAATATATATATTAAATGCAGCAGTTTATAATTCGATGCTTTGGATATTAAAATTCGTTCCATCAAAATCGTCATTTTTGTTTTTTCGTTAAGAAATTCAGCAGTTACCTGAAAGATGAACAACCATAGTCATCGAAAATAACATAAGTATGATTACTTTTCTAAAATAAATACTTAATTTAGTAAAATACCGAATTAATTGCTACACGTAATATATATATATATATAGTATAAGAAAATTATTTATATAAGAGAGTATACTTAATAAATATATTATGTTCGAAATAGTGTATGAACTTACACACATACAGACACTTACATCCACATCCACGTATAGAAAAAAAAATCTATACTAGCACATATATAAATATAGATATATAAGTATACTTAAATATATATATTAAGTTCGGAGGAGTGCAAGAGCTCACACATAGGCTTACACAGTGAGAGAGAAAGAGAGAAAAAATATAACACACATAGGTGTAACTCGTTTACATCGAGAAGCGAGTCCGAGCTAAGACCGAGACGGCCTTAATACGACTTTAATGCATGTCGGAGGCGTTCACCCCGAGATCTCGCCCCTCCATATCTCCCCCTTCCTCCCCCTTCCTCCTCCTCCTCCTCCTCCTCCTCCTCCTCCTCATTTACCTCCTCTTATTTTCTTCTATAAATCGTCTATCTTTTCTTCTACTCTAATCTCTAAAACCTATCCGCCCTCTCAACCGTCCCTCTTCCGGTCTCATTTCGTTCGAGGAATTTCAATTATGTCGAGAAGAACATTTTTGTTAATCGATCTTGATCTTTTTTTTTTTATATATTATCTCTCTATTTTCTTTCCTTTACAACTATATTATCTATATATATATTTATATATAGATAATTTTATCTATCCTTATCCGTCATTATCTTTGCTTTTTATTTTCTTATTCTCCATTTCTTTTTATATCTTTTTCATGGGGGGAGAGGGTGGGAGGTAGAAGGGGGGCCGGTTGCCTCTCTTATGAAATCCATGGAACGCGGTAGACAACCCTACAAGTAAAACTGGAATCTTGTGGCGTGGTAACAGGTGTCGGCCGATCTAGAACACCGGCCAGACAGTTACGGATCTATGCAACGAGAGTGACGCGAGAGCTTTAGGCCAACCAACACCAGCCAGCCATGGATTACAGAGAGAAAGAGAGAAAAATAGAGAGAGCGAGAAGATTAAAATATAATTCCGTTGAAACTATTCGATTCTAAACCAATCGGAGATGTATGTGTGTTTGTGTGTGTGAGTAGTATGCTCGCGCGCGCATGTTTACTGATTTGCATTAGATATTCTTACTTTTCTTCATTTATCCTTCTTTTCTTTTTTCTTCGGTGAAATTGACTTGGTAATTAAGAACGTGCTCGGTAAATTAGATCTACGAGCTATCAAGATATACTTGCTTTTTTTTTTTTTCTTTCTTTTTCTCTTTCTATTTTTTTTTTTTTTTTCATTTCTTTTTTTAATCTCTCCTTTTGGAGCCTTAATTCGTGAAAAATACTTTGTTAGAAAGTAAAACAAAAAGAATTCAAAGGAATCGTTTGGATGTATTTGTTAAGATTAGGGCACGGTGGGATAGTTGATTGGGTCGGATGATTGGTTGGGATGAATTCTTTCTAAGAAAACAGAATGAAAGATAGAAAGATAGAGAGAGAGAGAGAAAGAAAGAGAGGAGATTGTCTTATATTTGGATTTTTAATTCGTATAAAATATTTAGTTAGAAAGTAAAAGAGGAATTTCATGAAATTTTGAATAAGGTATTCGTTAAGATGATAATTAAAGAACGTTCTTGTTAAATTAGATCTACGAGTTATATCAAGATGATGATTATTTGTCTATTTTCGGTTAATCTTGTTTTTATTAGAAGTTTTAATACGTGAAAAGTATGTTGTCAGAAAGTAAGAAAAAGAAGAATAAAGTGGAATTTCGGTTGTTTTTGTTATGGGGTTGGATGGGTTGGTAGGAAGAGTTGGTAGGATGAGTTCTTTGAATGAAAAAAAAAAAAGAAAAAGAGAGAAATAAGGAAAGTATAAGAGAGAGAAAGATATATATAAAAGAGAAAAAAAAATGTGGCGGAGGAGGAAGAGGGGTGAGACAATGCGTGCTTTCACGTATTCCAAGATGGACGGTGTACGTTAAGTTAGCTGAGCGAGCACCGTAGGATTTCGTATGCCGAAGAGTAGAGGACACGAATTCTTATACTCCCGTGGTAAAGACAGCGATCTGAAGAAACATAGGGAAAGAAGAATAAGAAGAAGAGAGAAGAAGAGAGATATAGGATAGAGAAAGAGGGAAAGGGAAAGAGGAACGGATGTTGAGACGACTTTAAATGCGTCCTGCGTACCGTCTTTACTCCCATCTTCTTCCCTCTTTTTTCCTTTTTTTTCTTGTTCCTCTCTTTTTCCTTCCAATGTTATTTCTCTTTTTTTTTCTTTTCTTCCACCCGCGTTTCGCTTTATTTTTTTTTTTTTTTATTTCTTAAAAATGTATTTAACGAAAGTTCCTCTATTGTGACCGAAAAAATTTATATAAATGTTGACTTTCAAGCACAGGTAATCTTTTTACAACACTGGATAACGTGATTTTTGTTCGACACGTTTAAAAATGTAATTACCTTAAAATAATGATGCAAAGGAATAATGAATTCTAGGGGTTTCATATAACACGGCATTTTTTTAGGAATTTATCTACCGTGTTACAGAAGGGTTTATGTGTAAATTAAATTTTCATTCGAATCTGTTCATTATTATTATTATTATTATTATTATTATTATTTTAATTTGTTGAAAAGCACACATCTAATTTAATTTCTGCTTGAAAATGACGAAACGAAATTATAGTTGAAACCAGATCATCATTTTCATTATGATCCGTACCTTTTAATTAATGTCGCAGGAGAGATCTCTATCGATCTAATAAAATAAAATCAGTTTAAATCAAAAATACAAAGAAAGATTCCAACACGTAGCTGTGATTTTAAGAAGGCGCGGTGAGAATAAGTTGACTGTGGTGGTAGTAAACGGTACAGGAGATGTAATACCTTGGCTAGTCGCTAATTACTAATTAGCAATTAGGATTTTGTGCGAGCGAAACGAACGACGTCGTCGGGACTGCGAGTTTTTAGGTCAGTCGAACGTTCACATTTTCGTGTTTTCCCGCCTAATCTCGGAATACGAACCCCCCCCCCTCCTGCGCTATATTATTAATATTTTGATTCATTTTTTGGTTGTTGTTAAATATAAAATAAAATTCTTATTAGACGTATATCTCAATATCATATTTATCAAAAATGAAATTTCCTGAATAAAAAGTAAATAAATAAATGTTATTAATCGTTTATCAAATTATATAAAATATCTAATTTAAAAAAGTATAAATTTTTCTACGAATATATCACCCTATAGATAATTTAATTACAAACACTATATATATATATATATGCACAAAATTTGTTCTCAGGTAGTCTCGCAGAAATTGTGAGAAAAGTATAATTCACCCAATTAATCGGAACGAAAAAACCTTTACCATTTCGTTCACGTTTTTGATAAATCGTGTTTTTCCTCAAACTCTCATATAATTAACACTCGTTACGAACAAATTTAATTTCTTTATTTATACTATTATCATTTAATGATGGACTTCTTGAATGAAAAAAGGCCCGGTGAACCTTCGAAGTTGATCCGAAAGTCAGAGAAAGCGACCATCTCGATGAAATTCCCCTCCCCCCTTCACACGATATTTTCCCTCTTTATTAATGGAGAGATAATTATAAAGAAAAGGAACAAAAAGAAATGACGTAAACACAAATGGTCAAGATTTATATGTTTCTTCGATAGCGATAATGAACTTTTAAACGGGCTTCTTTTTGTAAGTATATTTCAATCAAACTCTCAATTTTTTTACGTCTACTTATCCTCAAAATCTTTTTTTTTTTGTTTTTTATTATTCAGAAAGTTAAAAAAAAATAGAATGGTAAAGAAATAAAACATTGAATATTGAAAAATCACATTTAATACGATCAATATTTAATCGATTATTAATAAACAAAATCAATGGAAAGCCTAACTTTAGGTTACCGGTCAACAGATGCCGGAAATCAAAGTATGTATTCAATCGATTGCTGATAATTAATAATGTATTAATTAATTTATATGTTTAATTTATTGAAATACAGATATTCGGAATTGTACTAAATATATTTTCTAAACAACATTAATAAAAAAAGTTCGTATCTTAAAATAAAATCCGAAATATTCTAATTTTATTAATAAACCAATTATGTGATTTTTCTTGTTTGTTTGTTATATTTTTCTTATTTCGGTAAAGTTACTTTTGAGGAAGCATATATGTGTATACAAGAGTAATACGTAATATTTTACATATGTATGTAAATTTATGCGTTTAGATAGATAGATCGTTAGATAGACATATAAGTTAATTTTGAACATTAATTTACGTTTCCTACGATCCCGTGTAAAAAAATTCTCCTCCCGTTTACGATCGACTAGAGTTAGCTTCTCGTTGTCGAGTTTATCGCATGACTAAAGTATTCTATCTATCGAAGTATGCACCTACGTTTCTTATATTTCAAATGGTATGCAAGCAAAAAGCATTCTCCAACGTTGTGAACTCGAACGCAGTAACGCATATCGCCGGTTAAGAACGATAGTTCCTTGGTTATGCCAATGCGTAACAACATACTCGTCACGTAAACCCCAATTAGCGATAGATTAACGCACTAATTTTCTACGCCGACATCGATGTAATTATCGAATTATTTATCTTACAAAAGTTCATTCGGAAAAGAAAGTTAAACTTGATTTATAATATCTCCAATCAAAGAAACAAAAAACAAAAAACTAAAAATATTGTCGTTTTGTTTGATCGAAGAAGAAAATATAAAAAAATTCATTAGAAATTAATTATGTAATATATTTTATCAACTTAAACAAAACAAACAAGAAAGTGAAAGTATCGAAATCTATCGTTTACAAAAATAAACGTAAAAATGACCGTGTAAATTGTTCCAATTAAAAAGTGACCGTAAAAATTGGCAAGATAATCGATACTCTAATAATATCTAATAATCGTGAAAACTTGAATCGATTGAAACTATGTTCCCCGATAGTAAGATCTAATTAACACGATTAGAAAAATGTTCCAATTAGATACTTAATCTCTTAAGAATAAATAAATCCTAACGATAATGTATCTAAAACTATCGGAAGATTTCTCGATCTTGATATCGATTTTACATTCTCGTCTTACTGTTATTACAATTACATATTCTCACAGAAGGATAAAAGGAATGACATTTGTCTATGAAGTAAATCGCATTAGTGATTAGAAATGATCGAAAAAATCAATAAGATAATCGATCTGGAAAGAAACTACTCTAATCGATCTAAATTATACTCCTTAAGAAATTACCGATAGTAAGGTCTTATTAACACGATTAGAAAAAATCATCTAATTAGATATTGTATCCCGTAAGAATACTAAATCTTACAATTAGTGATAATGTAAGGAAAATAATTGTAAGGATTTTTCGATCTCGATACTGATTCTGCATATTTGTATCATTCTCGAATACTTTCAAAGATGACTAAGAGTAGCAATACTTTGTACGAATAAAAATGAAATGATTATAAATATTTATAATAAGAAATAATAAAAAAAAAAACACATAAATAAATAATTTTTATTTGTATCGATATAAAACACGTGTTGCGTATATAGAAATACCAGAATAAATATCATGAATATAGATATCAGTCCACACTAAATGTGAGATTCATCGACTAACTTCGTGCTGTTAATTTCACGTCGCTGTGCGCGCGCATCGTAAATGTCGACTAACTTCATCTTGTTGATATCGCGTCGCTGTGCGCGCGTACAGTGAAAATTCACTCTTATCATTTTTTTCCTAACGCGTTAAAAGAAGTATAACTTCAACAAAAAAACAATCGGCAAGATAAAATAGAAATAAAAACTAATCGTTTGAAACTGTACTCTTTAAAAGATTACCGATATTAACATCCACTTATCTCATGATTAAAAAAAATCTAATTATAAATTACATCTACTCTAAATACATATAATATGGAGAATACTATAACCTACAAATACTATAAGCAAAACCCATTGTAAAGATTTTTCGATCTCGATACCGATTTTGCATACTCGTGTTACTCTTAGGTACTCTCAAAGAAGCGATTCGCCTTTTATGCGTGCCATGGACACGTGCGAACACGGGATCGGTGCCACCTCGAATACATTTCATCCGGAACGCTGTTATCTCCATATTCGTATGGGAAACGGTTTGCAACCTGACCACCCGATGCTTTTTCATCTCCTCTCTCTCTTTCTCTTTCTCTTCCTTTCTTTTCTCGCGTTTCGATTCGTGCTTCGCGTTCGTGCATCGATTCGACGAGAAAAGGGCGCCGGCTCGCCTTGTTTCAAGAAAGTTTCACGAAAACGCTCTTTATCCACAAAGATCGTCGTCTAACGGGATCCAATGCTAAGTATCGTGTACACCATCACCATCTTTCTCTCTCTCTCTCTCTCTTTTTCTGTTGTTCTCGCCAATCTCTTTTCTACTATATCGAATAACTTTCGATTTTTCCTCGGCGCATTACAAAGTTAACAGAAGGCAAAAGAAAATTCAACTTAAACTATATAATACGCTTTCTGCGCGATCGCGTCCGATAACCAAGCAGATACCACTCATGATAATAATAGAAATCGTTTGGTATGTTCTTAATGCGATTTCTGATCGTGAAATGGACCGGTCTCTCTCGTTCAATCGAGTACGTGTTCTTTCTCTACTTCGAGATCGAATCGTTAGTTAACGTTCCACGTGTTGAGAGGAAAACAAGATTCTACCTTTACACACACACACACACACACACATATATATATATACATTTGTATTTCATTGGAATTCATTAGTAAAAAAAAGAAACACAAAAAAAGTAAAAAGAGATGAACATTATAAAATCTGTTATATCTTAAGACTATAATAACTCACGATTAGAATGATTGAGCTTGATGAAAATGTGTAATATAATATATCGTAGACAAGAGTTATTGCCGGTAGGATGCACTAAACGTCAAAGAAACTTCCTTAGAAGTCTGTTATCTGTTCACCGTGCAGTTCGTCACGCTCATGTATCCCGTATGCTTGGAATGTGTGACCAGATCCGCCATTTTGATTCTTTTTTCCAAGCTTTTTCTTTAGACTTCAGCTACGGAGCCAACAATATTACCGATCTCATAAGTGTACGTGTTTTACGTACAGTGGGGGCCGATGTTTTAAGTGTTTCTTCGAGCGTTATTTTGTTTTCTTTTTTCTTTTTGCTTAAATAATCTTGATTATCTGTGTGTATGTATCTGTATACTTATGTATGTATGTATGTATGTATGAATTCACGTTGAAAGGAATTGGGCCGAGCATCCGCTTCCTTCGGATGACTTTGGACATTATTATTACTCTCTTATCGCTTTTATTTTAACTCTACTGATATGCGAGAATTATTTGGCAAAGAAAAGGAGAGAGAGAAGTGAAAGCTCCAGATCCGTTAAGTTATCCAAAAATCGAAAGACCACTCTAACCGTTCGTGCTCCGTTTAAACGGCTCGTAAAACGATCGGGAACGGTTAAATTATTTCCTTATTCGTATACTTTAAAACGCTTCGCACGATCACCGCGTAAGAGATTAGTCGATAGAATTCGATAAATTCGAACACGTTTACAATCTTTCCTGGATCTTTAGTATTCCAAATTTTATTCAATTGTTTTCAGCAAGAACAAATTTTATCTGTTCATAATAAATATTTCAGAAAAACAAAATAAAAACATGTATATCTATATAATCATTCAAATCGTAAGATCTAACACGAGTCGTACATTTTTCTTATAACAAATAATTCTATACACTCGCATGTATTTTACATTTATTTTAACAAATTTTTTTTATAACTACAAGTTCGTAACTTTTTTAATACTCATTATCAAATGAATAGAACAATACAATAATACCATAGATATTGTAAACATTTTTGTAATATCAACAAGGATTAAGAAAAACGATAAAATTCTTCCGTTGTATTTTGTTTTTCTTTTTTTAGATAAATAAATCGATACGACTCTTTAAAAATATCGTAGAAAATTTTCTAACGCGATGCATTTTAAAAAAGAAAATAAACAAATCATACGAACGTACATATTTGTGTTTATCTGTTTTGAGAAATCATTAAAAAATAATAGATAATAATAATAATAATAATAATAATAAATAAAGAAAAAATTAATGTGTTTCCATTGTTCAAATATCATATATATTATCGTAAATTTTTCCCGAGGGTTTTTAAACGTCAAGTAAAGACGTAAACGTACAATGATCAATGTTACTAGCAATGTACTTCGCTTTCGACGCGCGTATAAAAAGGGACTGCACGCGTGTATGCATATTTCATTTGGAACGACGTACCTACAACTTCTCTACGTTCTTAGAATCTCTTTTGGATCGTCGATCTTGCCAGTTGGATGCTCCGTTTAGATCCGACTCATAACATTTCTACTATGGCCGACGTGATTTTATAATGCTACGACGTTACTCGAATGCAAAACCTACTTCTTACAATCTTTTATTGTTAATTTTATTCTTTTTTCACTTATTTTTCAAGGATTTATTTTCTTCCTCCTCCTCCTCCTCCTCCTCCTCTTCGACAGAAAAACTAAGCAACTAATATTATTTTTTATAATATCGATAAAATGATTTATCTATAACACGTTCAAAAATTAATTACAATTTCATTTGTTTCAACCTGATTAATATTTATTTCTCTCTCTCTCTCTCATATCTCAAAAACTAAACGTTCTCATCTAATATCCTTTCGTTAAACTTTCACAATAATTATTGGTCTTAATTATTTACTCAACTCAACATATTGCATTTCTACTCGATGACAATCGTGTCTTTTTTCTAATCAAATAATTGTTCGAAGTGAAAGAAGAAAGTTCTCTCCGTTTCTTTCTATCTTTCTTTCTTTCTTTTTTTTTTCTTTTTTTTTTAGAACGTGTATACAATAATATTTCTTTTTTTTTTTGTAATTATATTTTAATAAAAAGAACACGAGAGAACAAGGTAATCGGTGAAGGGAATCGATATTTTGCGATGGTGTACACTTAAAACTTGAAAAAAAAAAAAAATAAAAAGAAAAAAGAAAAGGAAAAAAGTATTCTACCATACTCTCGAGTCCACTTTAGTCCATTCGTCTGTCCGTCCGTCCGTCCGTCCGTCCATCCGTCCGGTCGGTACGTTCATCTAATTGTTAAGTGGCAACTGGGTTAAGGGGTCTGCAAGTTAATTGCGGTCAGTTTCATAATTTTTTAATTGAGACGACGGATCGCTCCTTTAATTACGCACGTGCACAACAGCGACAGAGAAAGCGTTGTCTACATGGGCACCGTTGTCTTCCAGGTAGAAAAATACATACCTGCTAAGAAAAGGATCTACTTGTTCGTGACAAGCTTCCCATGTATAATATGAAATATAAACTACCGGGTAAAATTATTTGATCACTTATGGTCACTATGGTGGATACAGATATTCTACTTATTTTTCGAACCAATGAAGAAAATAAATTGTCAGTCGTTTATTTTCCCCCTCGACAATTTATTAGAAAACGGTTTGTGACAATATTGATGAAAAAAAAATGTATAGAATGATTATCGAGTATTTTCATTTTAAATTTCGTTGAAATAGCCGACACTTTGTTTTACATACTCTTGACATCCTAAATAACAATTTCTATAATCTTGAATAAGTCATTTGTTTGAAGAAACAATTCATATTGAATACTAGACAAGATTAATAGAAATATTTAATCGATGTATTGAAAATACAATCGTTTTACACGAATGAAATTATTAATGATTGGATGACACGTTCATTTTGAATCTAATTAATACATTTTTATTTATGAACAAACGATTGATTTTTTATATATAAGTATTAAGAAAAATTCTATACGTCGCTAATTTAAAAACACAACTTTCTATCATTTTGTAAAGTGGTCAAAATAATTCTGACCGGTAGTGTATATTATAACACATGTATGTATATTATCTATTTCCAAATTACTTCTCGTTAAGAAACAATATCGAACAAAAAAGAAGAAAACGATAAAGTAATTTCATCCCCACCTCTTTTCTTGTTTTTATTAAGTTGGCCAATAAGTTAGTGCAACTTTTTATTAACACGGCATAAACTGCACAAACTTGTTGGCCAACCGAAGATTTTTTGTTTTCTATTTTTTTTTTTTTTTTACATAAATTACCGTAAAAAAAAAACAGATAATACAATGCCGACTCATTCTTTTACTTTTATTTCTTTTTTGTAATTTTGTTTTGTTTAAATTAAACCTTTCGCAAAATTATTCTCGTCGAGGTAAAAAAATAAAATATAAACCCGATCCGTACATTTTTCCTTTACATTCTTGTCTTGACTTTTTATCGTTCCTTTTATTTACTTTTATTTTTGTTTTGTTATGTTTTTTGTTATGTTACGTTTCGATGAATCATAGAGAGAATTATCAATTTTCTTTTTAAATCTAATCTCTAATAACATGAGTAAATTTACAATTCCTCTTGTTAACCGCATTGCGAAACAATATATCCGATGAAAAATAAATCTAAAAATATCGAAATGCTTACGTAAACGTTATAATGTTGGCACACGTAAGATATAAATTGCAATTGTATGTATGTACGTACGTACATTGAGTTACGTTGAGTACATTGACAATACGTTGAGTATTTTTAAAAGTTAAATTTTTCACGTGCCTTCCACGGAATTAACAAAAATTATTTACTAAACGACCGTGATAATTTCCAGTAGATGTTCGTTTGAATTTTTGAAATAGAAAAAAATAAAACGGTAATCGAAAGATAAAGAGAGAGAGAGAGAGAGAGAGAAGATAACAAATGGAATAAAAATATTGAACCGAAATGAAAGATGAGGGAAAATAAATAAAATAAAAAGAAGAAGAAGAAGAAAAAAAAAGAAAGAAATCTTTTACGTAAGAAATAAAGTAGGAAGTAAAAATTCGTCAGACGAATTATCAACCAACAAACTCGCTTTTTGACAAGTCCCTTACGTAAGCTCTAACCCCTCCCCTCTGCCCCCCCCCCAGAGTGTCTCGCGAGTTCGACATTGACACGCGTTGCGATTTCAAAGTCAGATCCGGTCGGACTCTGCAATTTTTATTACCTTTTTTTTCCTTTTCATATTTCTTTTTCTCTCTCTTAGCGTGTACGCACACCTTGAAAGACTCGCGAATAGGTGAGGCCAAATCGTGGCAACGATCCAAGGTTTTTAATCGACGTATCCGGACTCTGTTTACAATACCCACATATAAAACTATATTTATATATATATTATATAAAAATTTATTTATTGTATGTCATATATTCGCGTGTATTAAAAGTTTGTAGAAAAATTGATAAATTAGAAAGTTCGAGCCAAAAAAAGAAAAATGAGATCGATTTAAAATAAGAAAAAAAAAAAAAGGTTAAAATTGTTTAAATTAAAGTATAAAATAACAATTCAGCTTATCGATTACGATCTTGGAATATTTAAAATTCGTCATGATTGTAAGATCCAAGGTTTTTTAATTGACACATCAAGAGTCTGCATTTAGGTATCAAAAAATAAATATATGTTATGTAACATATATATAATACTTACTCACGATATCACGTGGAATATATATATATATATATTTTTTTTGGCATACGAGGAGTTTGTATAAAAATTGGCGAATCGAAAGTTCGAAATTTGCGATCAATAAAATGAAAAAACAAAGGAGAAAAAAAAGGAAATAAAAAAAATATAAATTAAATATTCAAAAGTAAAAGGCTTATCGATTTCGATCTTCGAGTTCTTCGAATTATCGTGACGACGATCTCAAGGTTTTAATTGACACATTCCGACTGTATAAAAGTATATACTTACCTATAAATAATACCTGTACTTACACGCTATAACATATATGCATAACTAATGTAATGAGGAAGTCTGTAGAAAAAAAAATACAATCGAATTAAAAGTTCGGTGAAAATCGATTTTAAAGGAAAAGAGAGAGAGAGAAAGAGAGAGACAAAGAAAAAAGAGGAAGTAAGGAAGGAAGAAGGAGAAGAAAAAATGACAATAAAAAAGAGTCAAGTGTTGGTAGCAAACAGGTAAGGGCATTACCGATTTCGATCTTTGAGTTCTTCGAACGGTAAAGATCATTTGCTTGCCTCGTGGAGACTTTAACGAGCGGGAAGAAGATGAGACGACGAGGTGGTGGTTTGGGTCAAACGGAAGGAAAGGAAAGAAATAAAATCGTGAAAAAGGATCAAAAAATTAGGGGAAAAAGATAAAAAAAAGAAAAAAAAAGAAAAGAAACAGAATGAAAGAGAGAAAGAGAAAGAGAGAGAGAGAGAGAAAAATGGAAATGGTTTGGGCTTACCAATAACGTGACGTCGAAGAAGTGGGAAATTATATCGGCAAATGAAGCGATAAAATCCGACCACAGACGTGTTATTATGGTGTATAAAGACGATCGTAAAATTTGACCAATTCTTCCATGTCGGGGCGTCGTCGTTGATCGAGGGGTAAAGGCGTGAGATGAAAGGAAAGAAAGAAAGAAATAAAGAAAAATGGAAAGTGCGTTAAAGAAAGAGAAAGAGAGATACAGATGGAGAGGGAGAGAGAGAGAGAGAGATCAAAATTCGATTTAACTCGCGTGTAACGGCTTGCGAATCGACCGGAATCATCATCTTCCAGGATAAAACGAACTAACACCATTGACTTCGTTTCGTTTCGTTTCGTTTCGTTTCTTGGCCTTTTCTCCTCGGTTTTCTCCAAGGAAGATATGGTGCTTGTGGTTTCTGAAAGAAAGAAAAAAAATAAAAAAAAATAAAGCGAACGAAATATACCTATGTATATATGTATGTGTGTGTGTGTGTGTGTGTGTATATGCGCGTGTAAAATAAAATATCTTATTCCACTTGCCGCAGATAATGAGCAATTTTTTTTTGTTTATTTCGATCGTTGTTACCTCATTACAAATAATTTGATTTCTTTTTTCTTTCATCATAATTCTGTAATAATTCAAATTTACTTTGAAAAGTTTGACATTCATCAGTATTTCTTTTTTTTTTTTCTCTTTTTTTTAGTTTCATTACATTTTAATCAGTATTTTATTTAAATGGTCTATATTATTATTAAAATCTTAATATTATAATATTGAAATTATAACATCTTTGTATATAAAAATGCAATAGTTGTTAATATTTTACCACTGTGTTTTAAATAAACGATCGGTATTTATAATAAAATATCGCGGTAAACAAAATACAATTTATTACTAATATTGAATTATTTACGCTAAACGAAATATATTTCAATTATTCTACCGATTATATCTTCTTTAAGACAAAATACTTAATCATTATATTACTAAAAATACTTTGATCCAAATATAAATAAGAATTATTATTCAAATATTAATGTAAATATGTTATAGTAGTAGATAATTTAAGAAATTCTTTAATAAGTATAATCACTTTATTCTTTCTTCTTCATCTGTCTGTTAAATTTTTCTTGTTTTCTTTTTTTTCTCTTTTTTTAAGATTACACATATCGAAAGTTAACAGAAAGTCGAAAAGAATTTTCACAAAAGATTATACTGTAGTACAGTCTAGAAGACCGTTTTCACCGTTATAATGATCGTTGGAAGAATGTATGGTATGCAGAACGCTCGTATATATCCTCAAAAACGTTTTGTTTCTCTAACCGAGTTGTATATATCTCTCTCTCTCTCTCACGTTTTGTCACGGTTACGCTTCGTTGAAATATCCTCGGAACAAAAAGACAAATAATATCATCATGGTAAGAGGTGTTTCATCGGTAGCCAAAGATCGATAGTAATTATCGATAAATATATATAATATAATAATATCGATGATCACATTTTTTTGTTGTTGTTGTTGTTTTTTCGATCTTGAACAAGTGCGTTAATCGAACTTTGATACATTAATTATTCTTATGTTTAAACAGCAATATCTGTATATTTATCGGGGAGTTAAATTATTAAGTAAAATAAGATCGACAACGAAACACTCTCGACCTCGAATTATCTCTTTTATACGCCTTATATTCTTCGAACACGTTAATAAGAGAGAAAAAGAAAGAAAGAAGGAGAGAGAAAGAGAGAAAGTAAGTAAGCGAGTGAGCGAGTGAGAATAATTATAGGATCCTGACGACGCGTTTCTTACTCTTTATAATTTTTTTTTTCCCTTCTTCTTTTCTTTTCTTTTTTTTTTTTCATACCTGTTTGACGTATTTTGACATTCAAATTCCACCTGAATCATTCAGCGTGACCGACCACTTTTCGCATTTTCGCGCTTCTACGATTTCGCTTAACTTTATTCTTTTTGTGTCAATAAGTATCTTCCATTAGACTAGTGAAGAGTCACTCGACGTGTTCCAACTATTCTGAACGGCTTTTTTTCTCCGCTATTCTTTTTCCTTGTAGGTCTGGATATATTCATGAATATTTATTTAGAAAGAAACGAAAAGAAAAAAAAAAGAAAGAAAGAAAGAATGAAGAAGAAGAAGACATTTAAATTTAGTTATACTTCAGAATCACGAGTATTTTTAATATCTTATCGATTTTTATGTATATTAAATATTTTATTAAATTGGAGAATGATTAATGTCGGAGATTTTTAATATTTTATATGTAAATTATTATTATTATCAAATTTGATTGAGTTTATTAATATAGTATTAGATTAAAATAAATTCTATCGGAATTTTTTTAATATATTTTAAAAATTGGAATAAAAATAATGTTATATACTATAGTATACAATATATTAATTTTATATTATTTGAATAGTATTAATAATATATTTTATATTTAAATAAATACAGTACTGTAATAGTATTGTAGTACGATTTCCTGTCAAGTAACTGACAATTAGCCTACCACTAATTTCCCGAGGTTGCTTAGAAAGCAATCACGTGTCCCACACTGAAATCGCATTTCCACGTTCGTTTCTTTCTCCGCAAATTCGTTGGCTTCTTCTTGTAACCCACTGACAAGCTTTAATGTACTTAAAGTCATGTAAATCATTAAATAGTTTTTATCAACAAACAAGATCACCACTGACTAACTCTTTTACTTACAATTAGAGAAAGAAAATCACTTAACTTCGATCATTAATAACATTACATTTTTTTAATTAACATTATTTTAATATATCCATTATGAGGAATGAATCAAATATGTAAATTTGTAATAATTAATTACGTAATAAAACAAATTAGCTCCGACATATAATTTTATTAACTTAATTAAAACTAATCGAGAAAATGGATTTTAAATTAATGAATCCTGTTTCGTTTGTAATTAATAGTAAATTGAAAAAAATAATTATTAATGATAATTAATTTTAATTCAAAATTACTTTCAAATATATCGAGTGTCTTATTTTTAATATCATGCACCAAATATCATATATCTTATTTGTTTTATAAACGTAATTATTGAAAATATAAAATTACTATAATGTTTTTCGAGTGAGATACGTCATATTAATTTGCAATCAATTTTATATAAATATTTCAAAATACGGAAGTAATAAAATAAAATGATTTAACTAAACTCGACATTTCATCGAATTATATGACTCTCTAATGCTAATATTAGTATCATAAGAGAGTATGTAATTTATTAATACAATAAAATTTAATAATATACAATATAATGGGGTATAATAATACACAGTCATGGGTATAATCAAATTTTTCTTATAACTTTGGAATATCAAATTTCATTAAAAAAAAATAAAAAATATTTGATCACAGATATCTGATAGTATCGTTTAGAATTAGACACCCGTTATAAGTAAAGAGAAGATAAATCTCAAACTGGCAAGAGTCTCTTTCTACTTCGTGCTTGGACGAGCTCGTACAAAGTAAAACGATACATTTTCAGAGTCTCCACCACTTTCCTTAGAAACTTTCTCCCTGTTTCTCTATCTTGCGAATTACCAACAGACGAAGCCGTTCGTCCACCTTGGAAAACATCGGATACCGTCCTCTTTGCTTGCTCGTTTGGCAACCGAATGCGTGCAATTGTGTATCTGACACATATATATAAACACGTACACACAAACATACATACATACATACACGTAGTGTACCTTCGAGGAAATCGAGAAACGAGTATCGATCGATACACGCGAATTCGAAGAAACCGGCGAAATCGACGACGGTATACGCCTCGTTAGCCGTGCTCGAGATGAAATATTTCTCTTGGTTGAAAAAGAAAGAGATGGAGAAAGGATGAGAAAGAAAAAGGGAGAAGATAGAGAATCCTTTTCTCTTTTTATATGTATTTATATATATATATATATATATGTGTGTGTGTGTGTATATATAATCAACATATGTTTTAGTTAAATAGTGAAAATCATTATTATATATTTTTTTTCTTTATTTGGATATTCATTTAATTCCAATTATATTTTGATTATATATTAATAATCAAATAGAATTTAATTAATTAAAATCAAGGATTATAATTATAAATAGCATATTTTCGTTCCTAATTGTGGTAGGTAATTATAACATTGAGGACTGGTACGAGTTGAATAATTGGGAAAAATTATATGACTTTTTTTTGTAGAATAAAAAATATTTAATTGTTATTATTGAAATTGTGCATACATTCATTTATGTATATGGGATATTTCGTAATTATATGAGACCCATTTCAGGAGTGGACGGGGTAGGTGGACGAGATTCGACTCATATCTAAATTTTGGAAAAAACTGTGATATAACGACTGCAAACTTTGATGCAAATCGAGGTGGTGATAATTTCGAACATTATTTTAAGATAAACAAAATACATCCCTTAATTATTTTTGAAATGGGTCCCATATATTACGAAATATCTTGTTTAATATGAATGTATGAATGTATATGTTATAATGATTATTAAATGAACGAATGAAAATATTTGAACGATTTGAAATAAAATGATCTATTTGGAATAATTAATAGAAACATAAATAAATATAAATTTCATTAATAATCAATTTTTATGAGTTTTTCAAAGATCTTTCATCGTGCTAGCCCGAGGCTGCCAGTTTAGCCAACTGATTGTCTTCGTAATGATCAAGAATTATGGTTATCGGAAGCACTTAGGCTTGCTACATAGTAGATCGTACGATCTCACGAAACGTATCTCGCGGAAGACCACCAATGTAGCACGCTCGAATCTAACGAGCTTAAACATCGTTCTAATGCTGATACACATGCATAATTCTATTGCACGAACTAATATCAATAGTCAAATAATTATTTTATATATACATATATGGATATGATCAAAGAAATATTATCGTGTATCTTATACAAAAATAAACAACAATTATTAATATTATTATTATTATTATTATTATTACGAATTATGTCTTATAAAATTAAATTATATAATGAAAAAAATTAAATTAAATTATACAATTAAATGATAAATACAATAATTATAACAATAATTCAGAGTTACAAAGAGTGTAATAAGAACGACTGGTAAAAAGAATAGAACAAAAAAAAAGAAAAAGAGAGAAAGAAAACAAATGATAATAATTAATATTATGAAAAGAACTGTGTTGTAAAATAAGGATAATCAACGTTTACTTTAATTAAAATAACAATTAATAAATAACACAAAATTACAAACGAAATGAAATAATCATTTTGTTAGATAAACAACATATTTTGGTCTATACGAAGGAACGATTAAATATTAAATTGTCGGATATCTAGAGGATATTGGAAAATGTAAAGAAAATTCGTTTGAATGGATAGAAGGGAGGTTGGGAGGGTGGGAGGTAGTTGCAGTTGTTCACGAATCCCCTTCGCAACCACCTCTGAGCTCACGTCACGGAGTCGACCTAATTGGCGAGCGTCGAGAGAGCGATCACGACTGTCCCGAACCGTTCTACTCGCAAAGGAAAGAAAGAACTGCCTTGCTTGCTGCTCGCTCGTAAATATCTGCCTTCATTGTTATGTACCCCCGTCGACGACGACGACGGTTTTCTTTAGCGACGATTAAACGATATACCACTCGGATTTTACGAGCATTATAAACGTCGAGTAAACTTGGCGTCGACTTAATCGACGCTGACTCGTGTCACCACTTTCCATCATTCCGATCCAAATCTATGCTAAACTTACTAAATGATAATAATCGTTCCTTGGAAGAAAGAAAGAAAGAAAGAAAAAAATTTTTTTTGCAATTTAAAAAAGAATAAAATCTTTGTTTCTAAACCAGGTTAATGATAATAATCTTAATGTTATGGTATACAATTAAAACGTCTCTAACATATGATAAAGAATGATCTAAAAGATAAGAGATCAATTTCAACGTGATACTTAACGTGATTAATTAATATTATTCTATCATCTTCCTTTTTTTTTTCTTCTTCTTCATCTTCTTCTTCTTTTTTCAAAATATTAATGAAGAAAAAGGAAGATATAAATGGCAAGATAGTTAAGCGACGATCAAGGTTGGCGATCGGTCGACGGGTAATAATCAAGAGTTCTCTCTCGGTGCAGCAAATGCAAGAACAACGAGGCCTGCACGAGCAAACCAAAGACAATGTTGTAGGCTCGGACATCCGGGTGTAGAACTGGATAGCGGCTCGATCAATTGTTGTGTACCACGCTTGGCATTTAGCCGTAGCTAAGAGAGCCGTGCCACGAATCGTGCTTTCTGTCTATACTCTATAAGCCGCATTAATTTGGTACAGTGCGTTTGACTACGTCAGAGACGACATAGACGACATAGACATAGACGAGATTAGGATAGAAAGAGAGAAGAAAAATATAGGATCGATGTAATAGTAGTAGTAGTAATAGAGTAATAGTAATAGTGGTAATCGCGATAGAGTGGTAGTTGTGGTGGTGACGGTGGTGGTTGCGGTGGTAGTAATAGTAATACACTCTTATATATTGATAGTGTTGGTGACTACGAGTAGTGCAAGATAGCTCGCGGAAAAGAAGTTGCGCAAGCGTTACTTATACCTCTCATACCAAGCAACTTGTACGTCGTCGTCGTCCCGCGATTGCGGCCACGCGTCTCTGTATGCGGCCACGTTTGCTATCTATCTGCTGCAAAGCGAATGAAAATCAAAGAGTAAGAGAGACGAAAGATCTAAAGGCGAACGCCTAACTCGCTGTTAGTAAGTACGTATCTCTCTCTCTCTCTCTCTCTTTCTTTCTATATATATATACGTTAATACGTATAACGTATCTAACGTATGTATGTAGGTACATAAGTAGAGAGACTCTCTTTTCAACTAGTAGATAGAACACTTTAGTAAGAGAGGCCGCCTATAGCGTTTCTACTCTCTCGCGGGGCAGCTATAGTGAATTTATACACGGCTACGGTGCGTTCCCACGCCTAGAACATGCGAGAGAGTACTTGGGTCTCTCTTCGGCCTAATGCCCGACACTCTTTACCTTGTCTTTCTTTCTTTCTTTCTTTCTTTCTTTCTTTCCTTCCTTCTTTCATTCTTTCCTTCTATCTTTTTCTTTTCTTTTTTGTTCTCTTTCCATAGCTCTCCGCCATTCCCCGACTGAAAGAAAATTACGGAAAATCTGGAGCATACCGAACAAGTGGTATGCCGACCATTGTACTAACACTGACAGTAATTTACAATGCAAGAAAAGCGGTCATGAAGTGTTAACATTTCAAATCGAATGTCTTAACGTATACAAATTTAATTGTTTAAGAATATCTATGTATGTATGTGTGTGTGGGAAAGGGGAGGTTTAAGGGAAAAATATTATCGATAGAGAGTTTCGATTGGTGGTCGTCAATGTCATCGATCAAAAGTAGAGAACAATACCCATCTTATGATGATGATTCTTTCTCACGACTTCGTGAGTATTCCTTACGATGACTCGAATAGAATTCTTCTTGATAAGAATACGTCTAAATCGTGATTCATCGATAGCTATAGCTTAGCGAGTATGACAGTTGATTCTTTTTTTTTTTTTTTACAAAATCTACCATCTCATTCCATTTGGTATATCCGGTTTACTAAAATAGTCATACCACTTGTAATAAAATCGAACATCAATGTATATTGATAGAATATATTGAACATAGTTGTTGATATATAAATAAATTCGATCTTGTTTTTCCCGATACTTTCTATTACAACGTACCCTAATACGTTTATTATGTGGATGGTGCTAAAAGCATAGGAATCTCTCTTCCGTAATAGTAACTACTATAAACTTAGGAATTTAATATCCGTACTTAGGCACACTTTATGTACTCAATACGTATGTACATATACATATATAGATTTAAGTTGTAGTAGTTATCTCTAACAGTGAGAAGATACGATTATTGCTTTTTATTTCGCAATTCAACGAATATCTCTGATTGTCCCATTTCCATTGGTGGTGGTGATGGTGGTGATGGTGGTGGGGAGGATATTAGCATTAGGCGTGTTAGATTAGAGACGTTGTCGCGATCTCGCTATACAATAGCCATAGCAAATTCAATAAGCGATGAAAATCCGCTTAGCGGTTATGTACGTATTATATTTAACGTGTATTTCGATTCGTTACAATGCCCGAAAGACTCCATCAGGATTGTTATTAATTTCTAATAAATGGGATTATTAAATTCGTATTAAGCTTTACGTTCAATAGCATTTCGCCAGAAAGTGTTTTCGAATACGACTGGTATACGCCGAATGATTAAGCACTTTAGCGAATTTATTTATTATTACCGAGAAAATCTTGACATGATTTTCTAACGTGTCATCATATTATTTCGAAACACTTTTCAAATATGATCATTCCGACGAATTCTTCTTTATAATAAATTAAAAGAAAAGAAAAATAATAATAATAATAATAATCTGTGAAACGTTTACTTATTCTGTCGCATATTTAACATCGAAACTATATACGTAACACTAAATTATGCATACAAATTAAAAATTACAATTCGAACTAAAGATACAATTAGTGCAACGATATAGGCTCACGACGGTAACGGTGAATAACGGTACGCGTGTTTACGGGATTAACTTTGACGTAGATTTTCCAAAGTATATCGAATTCGAACCCCCCCAACACGCGTTATTCTTCTATTTTTTATTTTGAGAATAATTCGAGTGTTCCGGAATGTTGCGACCACCGCTCGGAATGTTTTCGATCGGTAACGTCGAATAAAAATTCGGTATCCCCGTGGGATGACCTTTTGATATTAACTTTTTACCGCTTCTCTCGATGAATCTAGAACGCTCATTACAGAATTAACATATCTCTGTATAGAAAAGTATAACACACTGATGTATCTCTTATATACTAACATATAAGAGAGATTATATATTCAAGAGAAATAAAGATGATTGCTTGTAACGTAACGCGTTATTGATTTAACGGCTGCGAAACTCTGACTATCGCGAGAATCTTTGGTTGCGTGCCTTTCGGTATAAAATTCTCCTACCATCGGATAAAATAAGCGCGCGTAACCACGCAGAATTTAGTCGCAAATGTTCTCGTCTCGTTACTACAAATCGAAGTGATTTACACCATCGGGGAAAAAATAAAAATAAAAATAAAAATAAAAATAAAAAGAAACGGAAATAAAAAACCACACGCATTCCAATCATTTCGATCATCGTATTTTTCTTCTCTTTTTTTTCAGATTCCATCATCGAACCGAAGAATGCGGTGGCCAATCATAACGCGTAGAAACGCGAAGAAGATTCCTAGTTGTTGAGGAACACGACAAGGACAAGAAAATAAGTTAATATCCATCTGTCCGTAAAATTATCAAAGAAGCAGGATCTTCGATATATATATCTCGAATCTGAGCAGGGGGGGGATATTTAACGGTTCCAATCGATTACCATCACGAAGACGATATTGAGAAAGAAAGATTTAATGGACCTAACGGAGGCATTTGCCCCGGGCGGGGGCGGCGAGGATTTGCCGAAAACGGATTTTTTTGATTTCGTCGTCTCGCCGACTGCCAATTGTACTTCTACGGACGGTGTGGTCTCCGACGAGGAGAGCTTTCTCCATCGTACCACCTGCCGGAGTATCGGTTATCTTCAGCAGAGTCACGAGGAGCACGAGTCGAGCCGAGATCTTCACGGGTCCCCGTTCATAAAGGAGACCAATAACAACACGTTGACGGCTTTGCCGCCGGTCTCTACTATAACTGGTTCGCTCAGTCATCATCACCATCATCATCATCATCACCAGCATCACGTGAGAGCACATCACGGTAATACATGTAACGTACAGCCAAGCGGTGAACAAGTAGCAATGGATCAGTCCGACTGTGATTATTGGACCACGGACGAGAGTAAAGAACAAACGTGCAATATATTACTCGAGGATCTCAGCAAGTATTGTTGGTCGGCTCATGCCAATGCGCAAACGCATGGGAACGATTCGGTTAGCGTTCATCCTGGCGGACCTAACGATCATCATCAAACGGTCGGTCGAGGATGCAACGCGAACGATCGACAAAATACGGACGGAGCTATATATACGTTGACGGTATTAAACAACGAAGCTAACTCGATGGATGCCTTGGATTGCAAAAGTCCAGCGCCAACGTCGGGTGATTCCTGGTCGTTGCGACCCAACCTCGATTTAGATGCTATACTAAGCCTTGAGCCATCCTCGGCCGATCAGGAACACGATCAAACGACGAATATGGCAGAAGTATCGAGGACCGTCAACGATAGGTTTCATACCGATCGTTTCACAGTACCACCGAGCTCTCAATATACCACGGACGACAGTGGCTTCGTCGAGAGCAAGGAACTATGCGGCAGAGCGCCTTCTGCCAACGCGAATTGCACAGGTGGCGATAATAACAATGATTGGAAGTTGTCCGATCAGAATCTTCAAGAGGCAGCAGTAGTTGCAGCTGCCGCTGTAGCGGTTGGTGCCGGTGATTCGGCAGAGAGTCTTCTCAGAAGCGCTCTTCAAGGTAAACTTTACACAGGACCGACTCAAGTGGTTTCCTCATCCTCCCCGACGTCTCAAGGATCGGCCCTGTCTATACCGGTAAGCAATAACGCGGCTTTACAAATGGTAACTGATTAACAACACAACATGTCAAAGAATTCGGAATTTAGAAGGTTCTTTGCCATTCTACAATCTTCAAAATTTCAAGTATACGGTATTCGATTAGCGTAATGAGTCGGCTAGGAAACAAACGATAGAGATAAGAAACACATTGTGTGTTACAGCGTCGATTAAAAAGTAAAGCATTATACAAAATTAATTGTATTATAATTGCTTTGTGCAATATATACAATTTTATATTTTATATATATTTATACAAATATTATATTGAAACGTTATTATTATATTACTAACAGCAGCAACAACATCAGCAACAACAGCAGCAGCAACAGCAGCAACAGCAACAGCAACAGCAACAAGACGAATCTATGCACGCGTGTACCGATGAAGATTTACTACTTTCTCAGCTCGATCAGACAACCTATCGACCTGGCGATTACGAGAAGCTCAAAAGTATCGCGAACGAGGTCGTCGAATCGTATTGTAGCCTCGAGCCAGTTTGCAACGTCTCGGCGACGACGACCGTGATGTATACGTTGGATCCTACCAGTGGTAGTCTCGGTACCATCACCTTACCAGCCGATCTCGGTCAAGTCAGTACTGTCACGGTGGTCACGGCCGCTCAGCAGGATGTGCTCCAGCAACAAACGACTCCACGTCCAGACGTCGAACAACAACAACAACAGCAGCAACAGCAACAGCAGCAGCAACAGCAACAACAACAGCAGCCGCCAACGAGTCAACTTCAAATGACTTCCTCTCGTGTTGGTGTTACTACCAAGACCCCGAAGAAGTACTGCAGACGAGCAAATAGAAATAACAATAATGCTAACAGCTCGAGCAACGGGAATGCCGCTGATGGGACTGGCAATTCAACTGGACAACAACAAGGTGCCTCTAGTGGCTCGCCAGGTAGCGTTCAACGAAAGGAACGTTCATTACATTACTGCAGTATCTGTAGTAAAGGTTTCAAGGACAAATACAGCGTGAACGTTCACATAAGAACACATACCGGAGAGAAACCATTTGCCTGTTCGCTTTGTGGCAAGAGCTTCAGGCAAAAAGCGCATCTCGCTAAGCATTACCAAACCCACGTCACTCAGAAACCAAGTGTTCAAGCCCAACAACCACCCAACAACAGTGCTAACAACAGTGGAAGTAATAATCCAAGTCCATCTGCGGAAACGGCCAGTGCAACCAATGCTACTCCTACGACACCTATCACCAGCAGAAGTCAACAACATCCGGTTCAACTCGACCCAAGCGGAAATTCATGTAATCCGCCGAGTTAGTTCGAATTCATTCACCGATCGACTTTGAAGAGACTTCGATGCGTGGTTAGCGCATTCCTCGATCTAACACGCTTCGATACCTTCGTCAAAGATCGAAATGGACGTAGATTATTTTTGCGAATT
>NW_025113151.1:8261839-8364339 GCF_010416935.1 Polistes fuscatus | reverse complement strand
CGTCGTCGTCGGTGTGGTTGGTCACTTGCAAAATGGAGACACGATTCGTTACGGACAAACCGTTCAATTCGATTGATTATGAAAGTTCGACCTTTTTTTTTTTTCTTTCAATCGTCCTTGGAATTTAGTCGACACGTTTTCGAGAACTAATCGATATCTCCGAGCGGAAAAAGGTATTTCAAGAATGAAAGAGATAGAAAATAGTGGATAGTGGATACTAGAAACTACGATAAATTCTTAACGATCGATCGATAGTTTTAAAAACGTTTCTCCTAAAAGTACAACAACGAAACCAGTAATTTCGGAAAAACTCCTCGCATCGAGTTAGAAGGGTTAGCATTATGTAAATAACGGCGTGTTCCACAACGACAAATAATTGTGAAAACAACGAGCATAATCCTTTCCATTCCGATCACTGACGAAATTCCTTGATTTTTTTTTCTTCGGCAAATATATGGTAATGAACCACGAGCAAGGATTAAACCCTCGAATCCTTCCCCTGCCTCCCCTCTCCTCCCCCCAAAAAAAGAAAATAATTATTTAACGATAGAACTCGTAATATGAAATTTTTCTCATTTACAAGCACGACGTCATAAATAAAACAAGAGTCATTTAGAATCTTAGAAAAATTGTAAATACGCGTAAGAAAATATTTGAAAATTTTATACGTGATAATACAGAAGCTTTAATATTTTATATGAAGTTATTTTTTGCAAAATTTTGCAATATTTCGATCTAAATTTAAAAATCGAAAATGATTACCCTTAACATGACATAAATCAATACTTTTTCATATATTTACAAGTCAAAAAGAAAAAAAGCATCCTGCAATTCAACTACTATATAAACTTTAACAAATTATCTATCATTCAATTAATAATTTCACTTTAAAACCACCGGTCACTGAGAAGTGTTAGAAAACAAAAAAAATTTGCTTTTTCTTGCTTATCAAACGAGTTCTCCGATAAATAAGAGGAAAAAAAAAAAGAAAGCATCGTAACTGATGAAGGAAGTGAATTCCTTGAGACGAAAATTTTTCTCTTTCGATAGAAAAATAGGACGAAGAAGAAGGATGCACGTGTCGTGGTATCAGAAAGGTCAGACTTCTCAAAAGACTTTTTAAGTCCGGTCAAGCCTGCTTCGTAATTACACGTTGCATCTCTGATATTGCGTTACGTGCATGCATTACGCACATAGTTCGTTTATGCTTGATCCTCCTCTATACCTCCTCCCTCCTCTTCTTCCCTTCCTCCTGCAGCTCGACTTCTATTCCTCCTCTTCCTCCTCCGCATAATCATCTTCTTCTTTATCTTCTCGTAGTACTCGTAGGGGAAGTAGAAACGATAAATTCAGTTCGTTGCATGGTCGAATACGAGCGCAGAAGGGAAACGGTGTTTCTAAACGATCGCACGGACGAGTTGCGTTCGACGTTTAACGTTGTTCCTAGAGATAACCTTGTTGATAATCGTTACCTATGCGTTATCGATAAATCAAACGATATATATCCTACCCTTCGCTTCGGGAATAATTATTACCATGGTAATATCGATACTGGCAGTGTGTGTTACTACTTCGTGTTTTAAACACTAACCATCTCACATACATATACATATATATATACAGATATTTTTTATTAACATATATATATATATTTATATGTATATATATGTATAATATACATCCGATAACGATCGCGAGAACGAACGTTCGACGATAGTACGTATATGTACGTATAACAGATTTCGCACCAAGCTACGAGAATGCTAAAGAGACGACGATATCGATCTCTCGTTTCGCTCGAGAAAGGTTTTTCATCGGCTTATTTCCATTCCTTTGCAAGCCCGATGACAAGTATACTTGATCATTCGAAATACTTTTTCTTTTATCCTTTTATTTCAATCGAACTTATAAAGTTACGTCTTACTTTAATGTGTGTACTTTATAAATTTTTATCTATTTTCATATTACACGTATACACGTACACGTTTCTTATTTTTTTCATTTTATGATATATACGTACACATTCGTTCGTAATTTTCATTTATTATCTAAACGAAAATTTATATGACAAATGATAAATCACATTAATAATGATTTGATACGTTTAGTCATATTAATTCTAATCGGTTTGTCAAAAGTGTTACGAATCAATGAAAAGATTTTTTTCTTTTACGAGGATTATAATAACAAGAATCGTGTACAAAGAACGATGGAAGAAAATTGATCATCGTGTGGAACGTTAGGCGAGAGATATCACCTTTGCCATTTTATACTATGCGAGCTCTATTGTTACAGTCTAGCGTGCGATATGTCAGGAGATTACGTTCTCGAACGTCGTCGAATATTCTCTAAAGCATTCCATGCAAACTAAAGTGTCATGATTTTCTGAAACAAACAAAATATCAGCTTTGTGAAAGAATACCATTCGTGGTAATGTTACGGTGGTAACATTTTACTTGATTAACTAATAACAAATTCAACGTTTACTTAGACAAATATGCGCGTGGTTATTAATTTTGTCGAATATTCTTAACAACATTCCAAGGGATTGAAGTTTGATGAGTTTCTGAACAAAATAATACAAAAATATATTCTATAATATACCATTCACAATAATGTTAGGCAATATTTAATAGAATTAATGATTAACAAATTTAATTTTTATGTGTCTGCACAAATAGTTTGCCAATGATAAAGTATTTAATAGATTCACTTATTTAGTTTCTTTTTATAATTTCATCAATCTTGGAATCGTAATAACGTTATTATCAGAAGAACTTTAATATCAAATTATTATTGATCTTATTTTATCCAAAAATATAAATTAATTAATTATCTTTAAAATATTGCCCAACGCTATATAATATTTGACACAAATCGATACTTTCATTTAATAATTTTCTTCGATAAAAATACATCGATGCAACCAGCATGCCATTTTCAAACATACGTACTCAATTAATTACCCAAAACACGGAAAACAAAAACAGACGATCCAATTGTTTAACATTAATTAACAAAATTAACAATAATATGTCGATATAGTAGAATCCTCTAAAAAAAAAAAATAAGAACGATCTTCATTAATATAAATCCTTTAAAAGAGAAGAACGGTGTGATAGTTTCGAAGATCTTGTTTCGAAATCTTCCAATCGATCTAAACGTTCATAAAATACAAACAAACAAAAAAATAGAAAAATAAATAAAGCGAGAGAATGAGAGAAATAGAACGAATTAGAACGTTTATAGAAACCCCAGAAGGAATTTCTGGGCGCATCGCAACGAAACTTTGATGCTACTAGGAAACGAACTAGTTATTACGAAACATTTCAGTTCGAATCAAGTCGAGTCGGCAATTCTAAAAAGTCTTCTTCTAAATCGCGTTAGTTTGAATTCGTCTGGATGAAAATTAGTGTGCGTGTACGATGATATACAATACATATATATATACGTATACGATGACGTTTGAGATCGGTTCAGTACATTGAGTAAAAAAATAAAATAAAATAAAATTACAAAAAAAATATGAAATAGAAAGAAGCTCGATGATGGCGATGATGATGATAATGACGACGACGATGATGATGATGACGATGATGATGATGATGATGATGATGATGATGATGATAATGATGATGATGATGATGCTGTACGGTTTACAACCGATAGGAAAGAACGTGTGCGATACATTTCTGAGTGAGCGAGTAAGAGATATGATGAGAGCAACCTTATAAGGGATACAAACTAGTGTTTAAAGTCACCGCGGCTCCATAGCTTTCACCAATTTAAAATCAGATTGCGATACGCCCGGCGTCTAATCACCTAGACACGGCACGGTTTATATAGGAAGGAACGTTAGGAATCGGGATCGTAATCATCATCGATTCAACCATTTCGCGCATAGGTTATTATACTCGTGCTACCATTTAATCCACCCTGCAAGTGAATCTCCTTTTTTTTTCTTTTTTAATCATTTTTATGTGTCATTCTGTCTCCTCTTCTCGTTAACTTTTTTTTTTCTTTACTAATTAATTGAATTTTAAATTGAATGAGAGAGGGACACTTGGATAATTTCTATTCGATGGAATGAGAATAAGAAAGTGTAGATAGTTATGGTAATAAAAATGATATTTATCGATCGGTTTAATGAAAATGATTTATGTCATTCATTCTGTCTCTTCGTTTTACTTATATTTTTGTTTTCTTTTCTTTTTCTTTTCTTTTTTTTTGATTACTCAATTGAAATTTTAAATCGGACGAGAGATACTTGCTGTTCGATAGTTTCTAATTGGATGAGAAAGAGAAGATAAAAGTGATATTGTTGTATTAGGTTTCTTCTTCTTTGTTTTTTTTTGTTTGTCTTCTTAATTTTTTTCTCTTACCGATTTTCTTTCTAATTAATCGAATATTAAATCGAACGCGAGATACTTAAATAGTTTCTAATCAGTGAGATAGTTATGATAATATATGTTTTTAATCGATTTAATTAACAAAGGTCCTTAAACATTTGCATCATACACGTGCATTATTATGTATATGACATATACCAAATGTTTTATGTATTCATGAATTATTTGTAATGTTCAAATATACGTTCATGCTAATGTTATTGAAACTTTCAATAATGTTTAATCTATCATTTAATTATTCATAAAGTTCATATATGTATATGCAAATGTTATAGAAACTTTTCATTATCCTCCTCGTCGCAGGATTCCGTTATGTTATAATACTCATATATGTGTTTATGTAAATTAAATAGAAACTTTCAACTAACATTTTTAATAGAAACTTTACACTCCTGCCAATAATTTTGTTATTTAATAATACTCCCAGATACAACGTTCGTGTTAAATATTCTACAAATAAGAAGAAAAGAAAAAAAAAGAAAAAAACAAACAAAAAGAAAAAAATATTTCCAATATTTGTTCGGTAATTATATTATTTATATTATATTGTTTATTATAACACTTCGAAAAAAAAAAGAAAAAGAAAAAGAAAAATTAGAAATACGCGAAAAGGTGGTATGTATAATATATCTCAACGATATGAGAATTAATTAAAGGAACGTGAAAATATCTCTCGTGTTCGGGGTTTTTCAATCGACGACGACGACGACGACGACGACGACGTATTTTCTCTTACACGATATCAAAAACGTACGTATAGAAATACATACGAGACCTCTATATAGCCCGTTAACCTTCTGAAGGTAGAACGGAGGTGTGGCACACCCCCGTTTCTCTAAACACGAACGTACCGAACAGCTATAACAATGGTCTACGTAGATGGAAGATTGCAAGCAAAAGTGCAACGTTCACGTGCAAAGGTCGCACGAAGAAAGAAAGAAAGAGAGAGAAAGAAATATAAAGAAGGATAGATAAAGACAAAAAGACACACTCGACTTAACTAACCGTGAGTGGAATAAAATTACAACTTTAGTCGATATTTAAATAATTTCACTCTAATCAAAAAAAAAAAAAAAAAAAGAAAATTCACTCATCGTCGATCGTTTCTAACAATTTCTTTTTTAAATTATTTGATTGAAAGTGCATAATTATAATTCAAAATATAAAATCACGTTGTTGCATGTTTAGGGAATCAAATTAATTAAACATCGACATTGAGGATTTAGAAAAATCACACACACATACACACACACACACTCTTGTTCGTAATCCGTGTTAAAATAATACTCACACAATCTCTTTATTATTCGATAGTATTTAATATGATTCCAGTCCCGACCCTTCCGTTCTTTTTCCATTAGTTCTTAAGTTTTATGTTCATAATTTAATGTTGCTATACCTTTTTGTTTTTATATATAAAAAAAAATATATATATTATATTATATTATATTATATTATATTATATTATATATTATTTTCTTTTATTATAAGTCCTAGCTTGTGTATGTCGAGTAAAATAATTATTAAACGATATTTAGCGATAATTATAAGAGAAACCGATGGTTGTTAATAAACCTTATTAATAAATGACGAATCCAATCACGAAGGTTACCATGGTAACGAAAAATATATCTAGAAAAAATAAGAAATTATTTTTAATGCGAGATATTTTTGATAATACTCAGAATGCTTACACCTAGCCGAAGATAATTAAATCAGATTACTTTTGATTATCATTATTATCATACTATTATTATTATTATTATTATTATTATCATAATAATTATTATTAATAATTTTATTATTATTATTAATGTAATATTATAATTAAAGGAAAAATATGCGTAAATATATAAACAAGATAACGTGTGATTTGGTTAGTTTAAAATGAAAATATAATGTCTCGGACGTATCTACGATCAAATATATAGTACGATTTTAAGCGTCGGCCTATTAAGTACAAAACCAGATCGTTGTAATAATTTTTTTTTATAGATATCGCAGATTACTCTGTTATGTGAATAATTACATTTTATGTTGTTAACGAAGTCGTAATATATATATCTATATATATATGTGTGTGTGTGTAATATATACATATATATATGAATATGCATATAAATTTATATACACACGCAGAGATACGACAAATTATATGTATACAATACAGATATATATATATATATATATATGTATTTACACATGATACACGTATAGAAAAATATGTATGTGTAAGTTAGCAACATGCAGCTCTCTTTCTTCTTTTTCTTTTTTTTCTTATACTTCTTTTTATTATTATCTTCAATTTCTTTTTTCACTCGAAGGAAATTGTGCTGCTGCGACAATCGAAAAATAGTGATGTGTGTAATATCGCTATATTTTCTATTTTTTTTTTAATTAATTAATTAGAGAGAGAGAAAATAATTCATCCTCCTTCGTGTTTCTTCTTTTCTTGTTTATTTGTTTTGTACTTAGGCGTAATATGATAATACGCGCACGAAAAAAAAAAAAAGAATAATGTTTTGTACCAACGTGCAGGATGAAAAAATAAAGTAGTTGTTTAATTCTTTTTTTAAAAATCCCTTATTTTTGATTAATTTTAACACGATTTTACTTTTAAGTTAATTATCTATGATTTACTAGATTAATTACGAAATTCGCATTTGACGAATTATTAAAATAGATAATTTTAATCGTTGAATTATTACTCCCCACAGACACTTAAATCCTTGATTAATTATTTTATAAACATGTTATATGATTAAATTGTTTTATTACAAAATTAGTATCATTGACGAATTACTGTATAGAATCAATTCCATGGCCAACCATCGTTTTAATTGTGATATTGATTTTTTTTTAGCATTTTGATAGATATTGAAATATTTAATGAAGTTGGACGACAAAAATAAGAATATCGAACAAATAAGTTGTTTAAAATTTCTACTTGTTATTTAACACGAAACATGAATATTTTAAATCATATAGGTTTCATGGGAAAGGAGATATACAAGGTGTCCTGTAACTAATGATAAAAGAGATCAAAACGTGATATTACATGAAAAATAAAATCGTTAACATGTAAAATCACTTCCTATTTGATAATATCATCAATTACAGGAAACCCTGAATATTTATACACATGTAAATGTATATATTCCGTAGCTGATCATTTGCCTTTTCGTAAAATAATTTATTTGACCAATATGAACAAGAAGATGCAGATTATGCAGCAGCCTATGACCGATAAATGCCGGTAAGAATATATATATATATATATATATGGATAATTCATGATTATCGACGCGTTTTGACAATATTGACGAGTAAAATTCTCAGAGGCAGCATTTTCAATGAATACACGTACGTATGTCTATCTATAAATATGTCAGTGTCTGTTTCTGTCTGTCTGTGTGTTTGTGTTAAATAAATATTCCAGAAGTTCGCGCCAGTGTGTGAACAACATACATGTACGCATGTGTATGTGTTTGTGTGTGCTTAAGGATTAGCAAGCAAACGCATTTTCAGCCACCGTGATTTTTCCTTATATTATTTTTATGTTTTCCTTTTTAAAAAGCTACAATAGAAAATATTCTTAACTAACTTTTTCTTGCTTCCTTTTATTTTTTTTTTTTTTAATTATTATTTAATTCTTTCTATACACTTTCTAACTCGTTAGAAAATATATATAGTAAGTAATTCACTGTACGTCTGTAGTAAGGCTTCACATAAGATTAGCTCGCTTCATTTTCAAAATTGTTATTAATTAATTAATTAAATTCGTAGCTATTATATCATACTACTTACCCTCGTTTATCATCACCAACACATCATTGTCATCTCCGTTTTCCGATTTTTTTCATTTTTATATATCATTAGACCGTTCTTAATTCGTACCCTTTATCTTTTTCGCATGCATTTTTCTGTTATTAACAATATCTTAAGAATATTTTTTCGTAGCTTTTACTCATGTTTAGAAAATAACTAATATTAGAAATTTCATTTATTCGATGTTTACTTAAAGTTTATTAATTATTGATCCGATCGATTGAATTTTATTTATTTTTTTAACTTCCCTTTTTTGGTCGATTTTCTTAATTTATTTATTTAATTTAAAATTAATCTGATAGAGCGTGAACAATGATTGATTTATTTGGCGAGCAAACTTCAGTTGCTATATATATATATATTTCTATATATCGATGATGAAATTAAATTTGCCATAAAATATAATATATACATATAAATATATATATATTATTTATATTTATATATATATATATTGCATGTATGCATCTGTATAGCAGTGAACAATCGTGATCCACGTTCTTGTGAATAGTTTTAAATTCAGTATTGTCGAAGGACGGGTATGATCCACGATCATTAAAAACTAGTTTGTTTTATCTTATTACCGCCGATAATCGTTTTTCAAACGATTGACGTTTATTGCGAAATTAAAAAAAAAATAAAAAGAAAAATAACAAATAATAGAACGAAGAATAAAAAGTAAGATAACGACCTATAGGCAATAGAAAATATAATATATTTAAATAAGTGCTTAGTCAAATGTGTTTAACGTTTACCAACCTAAAGTGCAAGAATAACAAAAAATAAGTAAAAGAAATGATTTAATTGAAATATAATGCGTATATATTCGTGTGTATTTCTTTTCTTTTTCAGGTTCTAGCGCTTCGTTATTTTTTTTTTTTTTTAATTTTTTTTTCTGTTTTATCTCTCTCAATCATATACTTTCAATATTAAAATGCTTCGTCGTATATTTATACTCAAAATTCAATAAAAATCACAGTGCCCGTGTAGCAGTGCTAAAATATAATCTCTCGTTAGAAATATGATTTATATTTTAAAGGGGGGGAAAAAAAAGAACTAAAGAAAGAAAACTTACAGAAAAAAAAGAATCAGAAGAATGAAAGGAAGAAAAATCGTCAGAAAAATTAATAAAAATAAAAAGAACAAAATAATAAGCTCTTTGATCTACCACGAACCTACTTGTCGCGTAAGAAGAAAAAAAAACCATATTTACTTCGTGCAAAATAAAAATGAAAGAAAAAAAAGAAAAAAGGAAAAATGTATAAACGATAGAAAAATAAATAAATAAGAAAGAAAACATGCACGGTAGTTACACGAGAAAGCCTCGTTAAAATATCCAATTCGATTGCGAGGTTACGTGTCGTTTTTTTTTTTATCACCAGCAACATTATCGAACAATCTGTTATAAACCTGTAGTAGGTTCCTTTTTTCTATCCAAAATCAATTAAAAAGAACAATACTTTTTTCCTCTACCTTTTTAGCTAATAACGTTATTGTTCGCTACGTCGCAAAATACATAAACATCATATCAATATAATAATAATGATAATGATAATAATAATAATAATAATAATAATAATAATTTTATAAAACGATCAGCGAAAACTTAAA
Organism: Polistes fuscatus; assembly: GCF_010416935.1. Classification (NCBI taxonomy): domain Eukaryota; kingdom Metazoa; phylum Arthropoda; class Insecta; order Hymenoptera; family Vespidae; genus Polistes; species Polistes fuscatus. The sequence continues at coordinate 8,354,491 of NW_025113151.1, read as the reverse complement.
TAAATTTCCTTAATTATTGTGTTTTTTCTTTTTGTAGGCTCATGGTCCATTTTTTTCTTCCTTTAACATATACTCTGATAATAATAATTATTTTAATAATAAAATAATAATAAAATTAATAAAATAATAATAGTAATAGTAATAGTAATAATAATAATAATAATAATTTCTCTCCATCCCATACACTTATTTCAGCGGATTAGCTCCGATTATTATAAAAATGCAATGGACGATTAATTAATTAATAATAGAGCGTAGTGTGAAGATAAGGATAATCGATTCGTAAATCGAATTATTAATTCGATTATAGTAATCGTTGGCGTGTGTAGCGCGGAAAAGGAGAGACAAGTGACCATTAAGAGTTGAAAACCAATTCTAAGAGAGAAGTTTGTCTTCGGGAATGGTCGGACTGGTTGCCGATGGTGCTGCTGATGCACGTCTCGTTGCTTCTGCTTCTCGTAATGCATCGTCAAAACTTTGTGTTGAATTAGATCTCGAAGGCACGACTTTTGTCTACAAAAAAAAAATCAATCAAATATTTCATATTTAATATAAATTGTCACTCATATATATATAAACTAATTTTTGTTCTAATTCTTTGCCTTATAAAATGATCATTGAGAGTATGACAAAAATAATAAGATAAAATAAGTATATAAATAATGTTTACAGTTATTATATTAATTTAAAATGTTTATATTTTTAGATAACTTCTCTTGTCAGTTACGTTTCGATGCAATATTTATTTGTATATTAAATAATTTTTGTTTAAATATTATTAACCAATTTATCGAAAAAATTTGTATTAAAAGCAGAAAAAAAAATTAGATCACGGTTAACAACAAACTAAGCAGATAAATTATAATGCAAAGAATTTTCTACGCACGCGCACGTGCATACGCGAACACACACACACACACACACACATATATAGAATACTTACGAAAAAATTACAATCGTTTAATTCAATTTTAGATGAACTAAATTTGAACATACTTGTGAACGCTACGTATACTTCTATCGTTGAACTTCACATACTTTTTATTCTGAATTTCATAAAGTAAACTTAATGTATTTTTCAAAACATATTATACTATTATCTATTTTAATGTAAACGTACCTTAACGTTTTCATAAGCAGATCCAACTCTTTCTTCCAAAGAACGGAAACTATCGGAATTACGCATTTGACCTAATTTCATAGAAATTCCACTGCCAAAACCACCAAGAATGCTCGTAGTCTTCTCAGCTGTAGTTTTAAACACCGACTCCGTCTTTTGAAATCTAATAAAAGTAACAAAATTAATTAACATATATATACATTCTATTTAGAACCAATAACAACAAAATGTAATAGAAAATTAGTTTATAACAATAAATATTATTTTGGGTAATAATTTTTGTATGTAAAGATAAAACGTGATGTTGATTTTCTTAGACACGTTTGTTCTTTCTCAAGCACATATATTATTAAAATTAATCGTATATATATATTATTAGAGAAACGTGAAGTATTTGATTAGGTGATCATAATTAAAATACAAATCAACACTAGTCTAAAATTAATGACAAGCTTGCGTGATATAAGTAACATGCGAGATATAAGCGAAAATTTGTGTTACATGATAAGTAACTTAAAAAAAAGGAAAAAAAAAAAAAAGAAAAATAAAACACCGAAACTATACCGTTCGATGTAAAGTGAAAATGGGAGAGGAATGATAATAACATTGATTAGAGAAAGTAACGTTTGATTTCTGATAGCAAAAACTATTGTTTGCGTACTTACAAACTGTTGTCGGTAATCGCCTTGCTGAACTGACCGAGTTTCTCTCCAACATTCTGATAACTGAATAAGAACCCAACCAAAAGTCAAAGAAAAGAAATAATCTACGTGTCTGATGAGAGAAAGTAGAAGAAAAAAATAAAGAGGAAAAGAAAAAGCATGACCCTTTATTATCATCTTTCTTTCACGTTTCTTCTAAAACAAAAAAACTCATAGAAAAATAGGCATATACGTAAATAAATAAAAAAAATATAAAAACTGACAACGAAATTAAAAAACGATTTAAAAAAAAGAAGAAAAGATCAAACCAAAAGAAATTTTTTCAGCTTGTATAAAAACAAAACCAACGTTATAAACGTAAAAATGAAATCTAATTGCAGGCACGAGTGAAGTGAGAAATATTTCTACAAAGTTAACGAAAAAAATTACGATCAATAAAAAAAGAAAAAACTTATCGTTAGATAAAAACTTTTAATCATATAATACTAACGTAACGTCCTTGGAATACTTTTACTCGCTAGTAAGCTTTCTCCAAATACCAAGCTCTACTACTTTTAATATTTACTGCATAAGGATATATATACATATATATATATATATCCTATGCGTGCATGTGTGTATGTGTGTGTATTGAAATTTTAGAAATTGAAAGCAATACATTTTAACGGGTAATGTGTTACCGACGAACAAATATTTAATAGAAAAGCGATTATTATCCAATATCATTCGTCGATGTTATGAATAAATCAATACTGCTTTCGAACATGATCGAGCAAACCAATCAATCATGCGGTGATTTGTTGCTCAACACCTCTTATATGCTTCCAACACCAATATGTACATTTAAGAAGTATGTGTTTTGTGCGTTTATGCATATGAGTGTGCCGTGCGTATGTGCTTGTGAAAAACAATGACGAATGATAGTGTCGACAAATATATGATAGAATGAAAATGAATTTAAGGTGATAGAAGAAAAACGACAGGTAGTATTTTCTATACAACACACAACACACGTTTAAAAAGAGTCACACGTACACTTGACTCTCCTTAACATTCTTCAGGCCCTGATTCACATCATCGGTGAGTTCTTTCCAAACGCTTATGCCCAACTTCCTTTTTAATTCTTGAGAAGCCCTCACTTTGTTAGCCAATACGTGCCTAAGTGTTTGTATGTCTTCCTCGATCTGAAACATGTATCATATACAATGATTAATTATCTCTTATATATCTCTTATTTTAGAAAATTATTTATTTTATATTTAAAGAGTTTTTCATAATTGTTTTTTCTTTTTTGAATAAATTATTTTTATAAAATATAAATAAATTACTTATAACAGTTGTCGATATTATTTAATTATATTTTATGAATGTTATTACTTATTTAGAATAATAAAATAATTATTTTTATGTACCAATAAATAATGTGTGATGCTATTAATATTATATTATTAGAATACTAATTATAATTAACGCTAATTTCTAAAATATTAAAATATCGAATCAACAACTTATATATCTTATTTTTATCTTAACGCATAATTTATTTATTTATCAAACTAGACTATCTATTATATATTTCCTATTACATAAAACAAAAACTACTAATTTTTTAAAAATAAATTCTATATATAAAAATTTAAATAAAATTGACAAACAATATTTGCTTCAATGAATCTCTCTTTCTCTTTATTAATTAGAGAACTTAATTAGTATTCTACTATCTAATGCAGAACAGACATCTATGTTACATATATGAACATATATATCTGTACCTTAGCAAGTTCCATGCTCCAGGCAGCTTTCTGTTTTTCCTGTTCCTCCAAAGTGAGTCCTTGCAACTCGTTTGCTGCATTGTCAGCTGATGGTGAAAGAGAACCAGCTGAATGAAGAGAGGCTTCCTCTCCTATTCAACAGAAACGAGAAATACGTTTTAAAATACATGTTCCATGACTCACCAACTTTAACACACATACATATATTCAAACACGTGTATAAATAAGTAAGAAACTAGATGATCTAGTTTCACGATCATTACCATAATAAGAACTTCATCGAGATAAACAAAAAAGTAAAAAAAAGGTAAAAAAATTATTTTTTTTTATGCATGAAAACATTTTAACATATGAAAAAATCGTATGTACGAAACATACATAAAAAAAAAAAATAATGATTTTGTTTATTTTCTTTTCTTTTTCTTCTTCTGTTTATTTGTTATTATTTTAAAATTTATTTATAACGTAAATCGATATTATATGTAAAAGGAGATTGAGAAACAGGCCGAGTCACATATGTAGTATTCGTAGAAATGCAACTTGATCGTTGCGTAAGTTAACCGTCGTAGTAAGTCGTCTTATAAGATCTAACGGACGTAGATCATTGTCGTTTTATCGATCACATTACAATCTGTGTTTTATATAGGAGAACCGCAATACGATGAGAAAATAACAACTTGTTGTTGATACAGTATTATTCTGATATATTATTCGAATTTTACACGCTTTATTTTTATACCTTTGGAATGGGAAAATGATTCATTGGCTCGTGCGTTGATTAGAATTTGATAAGAACAAAAATAAAAATAAAAAGTAATCAAAGTAAAAGAATAAGAAATATTGATTAACGATGTAGACAAACTTAATGATTGTAAAGTGTAATTAATCATTAGTTTAACTATTACCATGTCAAAGATTGAAACGATGCTTGATGAGATTGATATATATATGTGCATAATTATTATACTTATGCATACTACTAACCAGAACAAAAGAAAGGAACTACGGTATGCGGTTAACTACTGTGTCCATTTTTTCTCGTACATAAAAGTTACGAGCAATTTCTAACAACTAATAATGGACTTACTATAGATAGATATATATATATATAACTATCGAGTACCAAACCCGGTGCTAAGCTTTCACGGGTCTGATAACCATAAAATGACCTCCTTTCCAAAATATCAACACGTGAATGCTAATTATGGCTACTAATTAGATCACTCATTTAAAAAAGTTTCTAGTGTTATATTTGAAAGGATAAAACTATGTGAGATTCGAATGAACATACTTCTTACTGATTTTTAAAAAGTTAATTTTATATTTAAATAATTAGGATATATATATATATTTCAAGTTTTTCATTTATAATCTGAATAATTAGTATTTAATGCTTGAGACTATTTGAATATTTTATTTGAAAATATTTATATATAAATATATAACTTATAAAATATATGTAATATCTAGTAGATATATATTTAAATTGAATAAATATGAATTATTTTTTAAATTAGTATAGCACATACAAATTGTAACTCGTGCATGTTAAAATACTATAATTTATTTTTAACAAATACTAATATTTCAATAACTAAAAATAAATTTTACAACGAAAAGAGAAAAAGTAAAATAAATAAATTACGTGAATTAATTGAGAAAAGTTTCAAGCATAATAACATGAAAGTTATAATTAAAAAAGAAAAGTTCGTTTTATTTAAGACTCAAACCTTTTCGACCGAGATATTCTCGATACATAATTTAAAAATAAATTATTTTCCCGACGAAGTGAGAAATAAAAAAAAAATGAAATATTATAAAATTCGATGCACCTTTAATCAATTCTAAAAACTTCTTATAATTCTGACTGTTGCTTATTTTCTCAAGATATGGTTTAGAAAAATCTTGAAATATCACTCGAACCGATCTCTTCCTTCGAAAACCACGTGGTGGTGTTGTCGCCGATTTCTTATTTTCCTCAGTTTGATGCGATTCCGTTTCGAATAAAAGATTAGCATCGTCAACAACGATTTCATCAATTTCTCCGTTAGAATCTCTCCAACAATGGACAACAATTTCGTCGGCATCGTCATCGAGTTCGTCGATATCGTCAAAACTCGGTGTAGTTGTTGAATTCAAATAATAAGCATCCTCTTCGTATTCCAAGGATTCAAATTCATGCTCGTTTTCACTAGGACAATCCTCTTCACCGTGTTCCTGACAGATCCTCGATCTTTGTGACCCAGATTTGGACGTTAACAAATTCTTATCCGTTCGTTCAGACATCTCTCTCAACTTTCACAACACATCTCATAATCTATTTTTTTTATTATATATCTCTTTTTTCTTCTTTTTTTATTATTATTATTATTTATAAATAAAAGAATTATATCTTCTCGCAGGATTTCTGTTTATTATCTTAAACGTTACTAGCGTCATCTATCGAGTATTAATTATTTACAATGACCATGCAGTTTTACATTATTTATCAAAAACCGTTTTTACCTGCCTTCCTTCGAGATGCATTGACATTATTTATTTATTTATATTATTTTTATTTAAATTTTATTCATAAAAAACAAAAAACTGAACACTTCTACTTGACATACCAAGTATAAATAATTATTAATATAATAGTAAACAAAAAAATGACACTTCTTTCACTTTGCCAATTATTATTGTGATTTTCTCCTTGGTTTTCAATATTATTTATTGAATAATCGTTAAACGATTAATATATATATAAAAAAAAAGAAAATAGAAACCAAAGAAATATTACACGTTAAATGTGATCTATCAAGTGACACTAACTATAAGAGAAAAAGAGGTAAAGACCACGTGCAGCAACCGATCGAGTCTTGCAGACGACGACAGCTAACAGCTGGCGCGAATGAGAATCGTTCCTTGCCGATCTTTTACACTAGTTGGCGCCACAATCGCGATGGCCACGTATCAAGGAACTTCAAAGGAATCAAAGAAGCCTCCTTCTACTCCTTCTTCTTCTTCTTCTTTTTCTTTTTCTATGTTGGAGAACAGGTCTACTACTCTCTTAAACCGGACGAGGTAAAGTGGAAACGGTAAGGTAAAGTAGAGGTATTATTTGCTTTTGTTAGAATGAGAGAGAGAAATCAGGCCCAGTTCTCTCATAGATTCTCTTATTCTTCCTTTACCACCAACAGTCTACCATTTTCGAACGTATACAATAACGATATAGTACGTTCCCTGAAACCTGCTTTTAAATACGATCATTCTCTTCTTGGTATACTGTTACTGTTACGTATATTAAAAGGTCGCTGACCTAGGGTCAACGACAAATTATTCTATCGGAACATATTGTTTAGTATGCAACCTTGATCGTTTTCACTTTTTCTTTCTCTTTTTTTTTTTTAATATCAAATGGTTTTGATATAATGTAACTATCATTAAATTATATATTCATGTTAATTTTGTTTTTTTTTTAATTGTTATTTTTTATCGCGTAAAATGAATGTTAATATATCTTGATTGGTTGAAAAGTTCGTGCTGATTTTCTTTTAGGGAAGATAGAAGAGAAACATTTGTATTTTATAATAGAAATCATAAAATTATCATCAATTTGTTAGATTTGTTTTACTTACGTACACGATTATTATCATTGGCACATATTGGAATATAAAAATGTTGTTACTCCTAAATGTTCCTTAAAAATCGACACGAACCTTCCAAGTAATTCAATAAATAAAAAATAATTAATTAATTTTACTATTTTCTTTTATCGCGCATATTTATGGTTGAATGACTTAAAAGTTCATTGACCTAAATAATAAATGTACTCGGTATCTTTTCTTGTATCGTTGCCAAATGACAAAAATTTGTAATAATATTAAAAGAGAATTGTTCAGTGCCAAGACGAGAGGAAGAAACAAAAATGTTTCCTCTTGCAAAAACCGGTTCATTGTCTCGAGACGATTACCGTTGCACTTCTAAATACGGTCTTCGCGATGTAACTACGACTTCAAGGTTACCAACATCCTGGTAAGATGAAATTTTGATTCAAGGATGAAACTCTAGAAGAGATTTACGATTAACATTTATTTTTTGTTGTTATTCGAGAAGCACGCGAACAAAGTTTCAAGGTAAAATACATATTTAATTGTATAATTACAAATTCTACCATCAATTTCACAAACGTATACTCATAATTAATTAATTAATTATAGTTATGTTCATGCAGCTTCTCTCAATTGTTGTTGCTTTCACCGTGATCTAAAATTTGCTAAGCAACGGAATGATTTCGTGTAATAAAAATTCTTTCGAGATATTTTCAATTAAAAAAATGACTCGTTTCAGCACCGTTCTACTCGATGAATCGTGCGGAACGTTTATTATAACAACAAGAAATAAAAGGTTAAAAGAAACTCTAAAAGAAAGAAATGTGTAGTCAAGCATTATAACCTGACCAGACTACTTTAGCATGAAAGGAAATCGATAGTTCTACCTTTTCGTGGAACCTCTCCTTCGAAGGTTGAAGAATGCGAATATACCTTGATTTTTATTCGCATATACAGGGTGTCTCAATTTCAATTATATGACCAAATAAATATCTTCGATGCTATTGATTTTACGAGCAAATGTTTCGTGTGAAAATTTCTAAGTTTTGAAGGAAATGTTTAATATTTATTACAATTATTTTATAAAGGCCGCTGTTGTTGAATTTCGAAATTATAACAATTTTTCTTCTGATGGATATTAATATTCTATGCAAAACAAAAATTGTAGAGAATATCAATACAAATCTAACGAGTACCTAAGGTGTACCTTTCTATTAATATTTCATCGAGTTAGGGTATCTGGAAGTTTAATTTCATTATTTTTTTTCTCTCTCTCTTACTAAATATTTTTTTAAGGTTTCTTATTTAATAATAGCAATCATATTTTCCCATGCATAGTCATTGTGTATTTTCATCAAAAAAACTAGCCTAAGAGTGTTCCCATTCTCTTCGTACTGAATTTAATTAACTACGAAATGTAAAGATGAACCGAAGTACCCCACTCGTCTCTTTTTTCCATTTCAGTCTTGGAAGATTTACCTTTTATATTTACTAAAGTGTAATAAAATGAAGAAATTTTGCAAAAAAAAAAAAAAATAAAAGAAGAAAAAAGTAAATTAAATATTGAAACGATTCCAACGTTAAAGTAGATTGAAACATGTGGGTTGATTTGATGTTAGTGAAAAATCAACAAGCGTTAATTATCTGTAAATCAACGGGTTATTTGATATGCAAAATCGAACGTTTTTTTTCTGTTTTAATCAAATATTTCGTTCTATGTGTATGCAGGTAAACTCGATAACGAAAATACGACGAGGGCTCGCGAATTTGCATAAATCGCTTTCGCGTTTGATTTTTTTTTCTCAACTTCCAACAAAATATTCAAATCTCTCTCTTCTCTCTCTCTCTCTCTCTCTTTCTCTGGATTTTTTAGTTATCTATCAATCAAATTTAAATATTCAACGTTAGGAATAAAATCAAAATGAAAATTGCAACGAGCAAACCAAGAGAAAAAAGTTTAGAAACAGGTAAGTCATCTTGAAAGATTTATAAGATCTTTTTACACATTCACAAAGAAGAAGAAGAAGAAGTTAAATGAAGAAAGTTTACTTCGGACAATCTTTGATGTATACTTTGATCTTTTTTGCAAAAAGAATAATAAATGAAATAAAAATTTTCGATGAAATTGAAATTTAAAATAAAAAGAAAAAGGAAGAAAATAATACTTTCCCGTTTTCTTTACAAGCTGATTCTCAAACAACTGTTTAGCAAACTACTTGAAACTTACGTCAACCGATTACCATACTTTTAACACAACGATGACTCATATCTTAATACTGCATTTAAATCTTTGTTTGAAAACATATCTAAAAATATTTATGGTAATTTTCAACGATGAAGAAATCGATTTTATTTACTATAAAAATAGATCATAATTATTATTATTGTATATAAATTTATTTTATGATAACCAACAAAAATATTATATAGCACGAGCCTCGCGATTGTTCTTTTAATTTAAATTAATTAAAATAAATACTTAAAAACTTATGATTAATAATATATTTTTTTGTTTTTGGATAAATAAGTATTTTTAACGATACTCATTATTTACAAAGAAATTATATTAACAAAATGATTATCGTCATTAATAATAATTTATTGATTTCTTTATTTATTTATTTATTTATTTGATCATATTAAAAAGACTTAGAAACAATGCAACGATTTAAAAAACGACGAATGCTAATCGAAACGTAAGTCGATGACCGAAGAAGAGTCGAGTATATTCGTAATCGCAAACACTTTAACATGATGAACGAGAAGTACAAGGGCATGAGCTTGACGTAAATCGTGTTTTTTAAAAATAGCTCTTCAGTAACGATCCTCTTGTGAATATTCATTTATCAAAATTTATTGACACATAAATCGAATATATTTGTCAAATGATTATTAATTTATTTTTTACAAAATAAAAATAAATTAAACAAAAGTAAATTTTGTTAAATTAATGAACAGTTTTTTAAAGTATCAATTGCATTCAGTTTTATACAGGGTAACCCTACACAGATTTAACGATAAATCTAATAACAATCGATTTAACAATTAGGATTTACATGTTTTATTGTGAATATTTTTGTCTAAAAAGATTTGTAGATCATGAAACAAGATTTATGTTTTTGTGTAATAACAAGTGTATACAAATAAAATTATATCCTGGCTTAATCTGCTTCACGTTTTTGTTCTGTGTATCTAACAAACCATAATGATCGAGGAGCATCTTAAGATCACTGGTTCACCTTCGATAAAGTAGATAAAAATCATCTTGAACGAGGACCACCCACAATAAAGATCCTGTTTACATGTACACGTACGATTAAACGTTGCCATTAATTCTTAATAGTAGAATTACTATACTTAATTACACTATGACCTAAATCACTATTATTAGAAAAATATTAACTAAAAAATATATCATTAAAAAATATAATACATTTTACAAAAATAACAAATTACGTTCCAATCAAATAAATAAATAAAATTAAAATAAATTATGATCATTTTTGTAATTACTTACAAGTTTTTAAATATGCATCGAATTCATTTAAATATACATATTTACATACATATGAGCAGGTGTGATTATAAATATAATTTAACAATAAATTATTTGAAATATCAACCATTTGGCTTTATCAAATATTTTTCAAAAAATTCTTTCAATATTTAATAAATAATTAATATAATAATTCCATTATAATTTATATTTACTTGCTTATAAGTATAATAATTTTTTAAATAATTAAAACCTAAATATATATGAATTTTATAATATTTCAATCTATATTTTTATACACATAGATACATTTTGTTACAAAATAATTCATTTAAAATATCTTTATGCATAAAACAAATAATATATTCAGCCATAATAATCACCGGCTCATATAAAAATGTATATTATTTTTTGTAACTGATGATACGATATTCAACATGACCTCCGCTTATCGACATAACAATCCTTATCTTTTCTAGGTATATACGTTATATTTATTGTGAATAACCAACACATGTGTGCGTGCGCGCGCGCACGTTTTTTCTTTCTCCTTTATTTTTCGTTTTAAACATGCAATGTTTACGATTTTTTACAACATACACAGTCCCACTGTAATATCCTACATGAAATATTATTTCAATGTTCTTTCATATATGGTAACACGAATAATCCTAAAGAAGTTAGGTCAAGTTAGGTCAATACACGTACATAAACACTTATACACAGAACGAGGTAAAAAAAAAAAAAGTTCGTTTGTAAAGAGACCAGGTGTTGTATTCATGTAGAAATTACGTAGTAAAAAGAAAAATATGATCTAATATTTATTATTAGTTAGATACACCATTTGTGAACGTTAAATTATCAAGCAAAAGAAAATAAAAAAGAACATCTACGAAGATAATATCGATTAAAAAAATCATTCCAAATATGACTCCCACCCGATAGATAAGATAAATTTAAGATACTTCAACAAATTATTTTCGAAAGAAAAAAAATGAAATTAATTATATGACAAAATAAAATTCTTTTTTATTTTATAAGGAATTATCTTCGTATATAAATATTAATAAAAATTATAAACCATCATATTAGTAAAAAAATAAAATAAAATAAAAACTCTAGAATAAAAAGAACAACGTCAGTGACTTCTTCCTATAAAAATCTATTACGAAATAATAAAATAAATTGTTTTAATACAAAATATTAATAAAATAAAATCTAAAGAAAGTATTTTTTGAATTAACATATAATGTCAATGACTTCTTTATCTTCTTTCCTTAAGAATCAATCAAGCTAAGAAACAAAGTTACTTACTAATTACGTTAATTCAATTACTATGCCTAGCTAGAACGAGAATAAACCTAAGCCGGTTTTTCCGTTTGACGGGGCAAAAAAAAAAAGATGAAAAGCAAAAGAGAAAGACAGAAGATTTTCTTCAATTTAAAACGAACAATTTTTGTTGTGAACTTCTTCCATTTAAATCACTCCAATATATTATAAAAACCCTAATTAAAAAATTCTACAATTCTATATTCTTCTAAATTTATCCTCCTTATATACACAGAATATATACATATTTACATATATAAATGCAGACTAAAAAAAGCATAAATATCGTCAATAAATTTCTTAAATTAATACCTAAAAAAATATCTTAAATAATCTTTTTCAAAAGTTACATGAAAGGCGTAGTAATACATAAAGGAACATATGTAATAACGTACATGCATGGATAGAAGCATCTGTGATTACGTTAACGTAAAAATGCACTTAGGTTGGAACTACTTCCTTTCTTCTCCTCCCTCCTCAACCCCCTCTTAACCAACACTCACCAACCCTCCCTCTCTCTCTCTCTCTCCTTTCTCTCTCTTCGTCACGCCAACATAGAACGCATTTCGTCGACCATACGTAATACGAGTATAAATCGTAGAAAATATCGCTTATTGTTGTAATTCGATAAAACGAAATCGATTGAGAAAATAATTATATACAAAAGAGAAAGATAAATGAATAGTATATATTATAATTAATTCAATGTGTGTGTGTGTGTATTATCTATCTCTTTTTATCTTTCTCTCTCACCTGTTGGTACGTTGCTCATCTTGTTATCGTCGTTGCAACGAAATAGTTTAACCTCCGAAGATGATCGTCCACGTAACGAGACACTCCTTTGATATTCGTCGATGTTATTTTTTCTTCTTCTTCTTCTTTTCCTTTTTCTTCTTTGAATTCGTAATGCACTATAGATGACCGTTCACAAGGAGGAAAGTCACGTCGACACTTCTCGGAATAAAGTACGCGAGACTAGAAGACGTGTTAGCCGTCACCGGATCGTGATCGATTCCTTCTGAGTGCCGTACGTCGAATGGCGCGGCAGCCATATTGGACCTGGCACCGTCGCGCTCAGCGCCGTCACGCGGACAATGATTGAACGACTGTCGGTGAGCCGTCGGTAAGGAAGGGAACGTACAGTTACCTCCTGAGTAATTAATGTCGGTTAATAATATTTGTTTGCTTGTTTGATATATTGTATAATATATTATAATATATATATTTTTTAATTGATTAAATATATATATTTAATTTACTTCGAAAAGATATGATATAATATATGAATCTAACAATAAGTACTATTAGTTTTTTTTTTCTTTTATTTTAGATTTGGAAGATTTAATTTTTTCCATAATTAGAAAAAGAAATTGTATAAAAATATGGGAAATAAAAATAATTGAAGCTACTTTAACGTAAACAAAAATAAATTAAAAGATATCGATTCATTTTGCTTTGAGAGAAATCGATACACCATATCTGTAAACCGCGGATAATTTGATATGCAAAATCGAACATCACATAATTTTGCATGTATAGTTATTTTTTAATAACGTTTATTTCTAATTTCTATATATCTATTTACAGTTATACACTGGCTCGTCTATATGCAACTTAAACATGATAATTCATATTATCTAGAAATTTGCGAACTCCTCATAGAAATGTTTTCTAAACAACGCAACGATCAGTTCAATTATATATGTTTATATAAAGATTAATCATTCTTTTTTTCTTGTTCTTCTTTTTCTTTTCTTTTTCTTACAGGATCATGTTCTTTTCTTGTTCTGGAATATATCACGGATGATCTTTGATAAGCATATCCTTTTTTTTCATTTGGATTATTGTATATTATGTCGTATCGAAGCGTAAAAATGTTCGTATTGCACAGAGATCAATTCCTATGTGGATCAGCGTACACACACGCTACTGTTATTTTTTTACCGTGTCATTTTCTGTGGCTTCTTGTCAGTGTAGATATGTGTGTATGTGTGTATATGTGTTCATATGGTCTGTTATGTATATATACGTTATCTAACGATAATGTTCATTTATCTGAACGTTATCTTTGATTACAATTAATCATCGATCGATAAGTGTTAATCAAGATCTCGTTGATTTGTTTTACAATAGAACCTCGATTTGTTATCTGTCCTTTTTGTTTTAATGTTCTTGTTTTTTTGTTCCTTTAATTTTTTTTATCCTAGGTTTTACTACACATCGTCGGTTATGTCACTTTAAATAGAATCTTATGTGGTAATAGATGTTTTAACATTAATACAGTCGATTCTAAAAATTGCAATAAGCTTTACAACAAAAGAATATATATATATATATATTATTATTAATATTTGATAACAATGGATAATTAATGTTTCCAAATTGCCGAAAATGTTGACACGATCGAGGCTCTACTATATCGAATTATCTTACACTTATATTTTAATGTATATAGATTGATATACACTTTGATTTCCTTTAGAAAGATTTGTAATTATTGTTATTAGTAGTGTTATTATTATTATTATTATTATTATTATTATTATTATTAACATAATTATTATTAGTATTATCGACATCTCGAATCTCCATTGAACGCTTGATTTCTAAAAAGCGTATTTAGATAGTCAGAAACTATCTTAAAAGATTCGAAATTAAATTAGCTTTTCTGTTCGCTATATAGTGGCAATGATCAAATTGAAAAAGCATTTACTTATTTAATTGTGTTGTTCAATATTCATTTATGTAATTTTGTACTTTGTGTATATATATTATACCACTTGTGTGTATATGTACATACACATATACGCGTATGTATAAATGTGCGCGCGCGTGTGTGTGTGTGTCCACTTTTAATTCATTACTAATTTTTATTTCAAATTAATTCAAAGCAAAAGAAAAGAAAAACGAAAAATAATGAATAAAAATTTATAATAATTATTATGGAATGAATTTCAAACCTTTAGTAAGAAAATTTATCGCGTTAATTCCTTCGCTTTAATTGTTGTTTTGTTTTTTCTTCTTTTAAACGACGATTTCTAATACAATCACACAACGTTCCTGAAAATTCTATCGAGCTAAGCTGGTAAGCTAAGCTTGCAGATTTAGAAGCTCTTTAAAGGCCGTATACATTCTGATCTAATCCTAATTCTATTTATCAACTCGAATTGGAAGAAGATACTGCGTTGGCACAACGCTTCTTAAAATGGTGCTAGTGTGTAATAAATATATAATCAAAAAAGTGTAAAATTCTAAAGTTAAATAATCACAACCTATAATCACGTATATAATTTAAAATTTGTTCTAATAACTTGTCTATAATAATTAGTATTTTTTTGGTTCTTCATTTCTTGTACTTTTTGTTTTAGTTAATCGCGTTAATTGAATTACTTTAAAACGAATATTTTTTTAGATAAATAAATAAAATCGGTACAAGCGTTATGATACAATCGTTTTCTCTCTCTATATATATATATATGTATGTACATAGAATAGCAAGAAGCTACCGATTATTTCATATTCTTTACCTTTTCGTTTAGTAGTTTATAAAAATAGTGTCAGAGAGACGCTAAGATTTGTTTTATTATTCTTCATAATATTTCAATTTTATTAAAAATGAACGCATAATAGGTGTGCTGCTTGAGCGTGCTCTAAAAAACTTTTTCACGACAAGTTCTTTGGACAGCTTATGTTGGTTTGTTTGTTGGTTAGAGTACGGTTGTTCGTATAGTTTACTTCTTTTCCTTTTTTTTCTTTCTAATTCTCTCACGTGGAAGATTAATAGTAAGGAAGAATTCATTTCTTGTTCTTTCTAATATAAAAAATTGTTTCTCGAGTATATTCGTATTCGCCATTTGTTAACAACATTTATATTGTTAGTATGTATATGTATGCATGTATGTATGTATATGTATCTATGTATGTACATCGAGATGCGCGCGTGCATATAATAATACGTTTATATCTGTCTCTTTTTTATTTTTAGCTTGCGTGTTGTTTCTTTTTCTTTTGAAAAAAAATTAATTAAAGACAGAGATGGAGAAATAGAGATATAGCGATTGAGACAAATTCAATGAAATCACTTTGAATTTATCTTTTACGAATCACGTACTTTTGTTTCTTCGTAGTTGAAATTTTTACACACAAACACACACACACACATACACGTAATTCTTGTCTAAATTGTTATTATTTAATTATTTCTCTTGAGAAGATCTCTCTATGTTAGAAAGTGATAAAACAACTTCGTTATCTATCGATGAATGGCACACTAACGAGTTGACACATTACTAACGATCGTCGTGATTAATTCATTAGTTGAGAGCGTGCCAAAAAATAGGGTTGTTGATGACAGGATTAAGTTAGACAAAAACAGAAAAAGTGAGAGAGAGAGAAAGAGAGAGATTGAAGGATACGAGTGTGTTAGATACACCATACAGTAATCTGTTTTTATACTACCTGCTTTCTAAACTTTCGATTACTTCGTTTTCATTGAGCATTTTTCTTTCTTATGCTTTTTTATACACACGCACACATACATATAAATATTTATTATCTACGTATATATATATATATGTATGACCTGCATACGATTTGTCTCTCTCTCTCTTTCTCTCTTTTATATTTTATTTCCTTTGGTTTCACTCTACGAGGCGTAAGCTCGCGTTCTAATTTTACACAGATCTTATAATTGCAGTTTAGTTCGTTAATTCAATTTTTTTGTTTTGTTTTTTTCTTTTAATTTCCTCTTGACCATCAAAAACTTTTACGTTTAAATTTATATTTTTATATTTTATTACATACGTCTAAGCAGACATTTTGGATATATCGCAAATTAAAAGTTATTTTTTACAGCTGTGGAAAATAAAAACAGAGGGATAGATGATGATGAATAAAAAGAAGAGAAATTTTGTCTAACACAATTAAACATTTGCCATTTTCACGACATGAGGAGGAAACACAACAAAATTTTCCTCACAACCTCGCATCAATGCAACACGTTTTGGCTTTCGATACATGGCCTAGTTTTCTTTGTCGATATCATTTTTCTAATATTCATTAAAATATATCTTCGATGTCGGTGTAATTACGCTCCCAATAACCGCCTTTATACAACCAATCGTCTTGTCCTGTGTAAGGATTAACCGTCCATCTAAACCAGCTGTAAAAATAACAACAAAATTAATAATAACATCATCAACGATCAATTTTATTAGAAGAAAATAGAATTTTGTAGAGTACTTTGGTGTCCATTCCTGTCCTTTCTTTTGTTTTCTCATCTTCCTAGCATCACGTTGCTTTTCCTCGAGTCTTGCCTTCTCAGAATCTGCACCATCCTGATCTCCATTTTCTAATTTTCTAATATCCGGTCTTAATCTCGAATCGGTTGGACATAAATCCTTCTTCATGCCTGCTTCTATCTCGTTCAGGGACATCGCGAATGTAGTAAATTGGAAATACTATAAATTGGAATAATAAGAATTAATTTTTTGTTTGCAGTAATCAAAAGTATAAAAAAATATATAGCACGTATTAAAGAAAAAAAAAAAAATACTTACGTTAGAACTATTCGGAGGTCTCGGTGAAACTTCCCAAAGTGTCGTAGAGTTTGGTATTTCGTCGATCATTGGTGTATCTTCACCATCTATACTTGTAGATGATTCTTCGATTGCATCCTAATTAAAAAAAAAAAAAAAATTATTTCATATCATTCGTTACAAATTAATCGTATACAGCATAAATTATATCATTTTCTAATTTAATTTGCTTTCTAACAAATATTCAAATAGTTTCTTTTCTTCAATTCTATTCATATTTAATATAATAATACATTTTTTAATAGAACATACCTGGTGAGATGGTTTGAAAGCTCCAACTTTAAGGCTGTGAAGTTTAGCTAGAACTTTTTTGTGACCTGGGCTACCTTGAGGACTTTTAGCATCCCTCTTTAATTTTTCAAGTGCATCCTCGTACAAAGACGGATCACAGGCATACAATTTTTCCGTCCATTTCCCATACAAATATACCAACTTTCTTTTGCTAAAAGTAATATTATTTTCTTCTTCTCAATCACATTATTTTTTGTTATTAAAAATTATTTTTTATTAATCTTACTCTTGATTCGTTATGAATCCCTCAACACGATGAAGATCCTTGCCATTCCAACTTCCACTTTTGAAAGTTAACAAAGCTTTTAAGTTTGATCCTCCACATTGCTTAATCTCAAGTGCTCCCAATTGTTCCATCCAAAGTTGGCCAACCAATACGTTGTGGAGTATACAATTAACATTCTGCCAAGTATATGCTTCCTTCCATCTAATATTAGATAAAAAATAAATGAAATCGATTATTATTTTCAAGATCGTTTGTGTTAACAAAGCCTTTTTATATAATTGAAAAATCTGTTAAATATTATATAATATCATATATAAACTTACTTGGGCAATTCTACTGTGACGATACCCTTTGGATGCACTTCTATCGATTTACCCCAGAATTTTAATTTAGGGTGTATGCTACCGTGGAAAACGAAATCTTCGCTGTCAGCATAAAACGCCGATACTGGCGGATGATGAGAAACTTGTTCACATACTATTCTGAAAATATTCAAATATACAAAAATGAGTCATAGATTATTAATAAATATCGTAAACTTAACACACCATTTTCTATAAAACGGATGTTAAAAATATTTCTTTCGCTTATAAATATAAATATTTTTAATACATTCTATTTTGACAAAAACTATTACAGATAATAATTAATTTTATATTTCTGTATGAATAAAATTTAAAAAATAAATGTGTAAAATCTATGATTCGAAATGATAGAATTGACTTACGACAATGAATCAACTTAAATGAATAATTTAGTAAATCAAATTATACCTAAAATCTTCACGAGTTAATTCGTAGGTTTCGCCAAGCAACGGATTAAATGGTTTTCCAAGACGTTCCCAATTAGAAGCCAATGCGCTTACAGCAAAAGCAGCGACGTACTATAAAATAAACATGGAGTGATATTAAACAAATATGTCTTATTCATTAGTCCTTAGATAAAATCTAATAAATATTCAACTAACTTGTAATCTGCCTACAGGTGTCTGTTCAGCGGATGCCAGTTTCAACAATTTAGCATATTCCATGTATTCTGCTACTCGTTGAAGGAAGGAAAGTGGCTCGTTGAATATAACCGGCATTGTGATTTTACTAAGGTCCTTGCCCAGTGACAACACTGAGCAAAGATTTACCTCTGAGTGGCCAGGAACTGGTAATGATGTTCTTCAATCAAACAAATCATAAATCTTAATTTTAATTAATATGTTTCGTGTTCAAAAGAAATACACTAAAAAAACATATATCACGTCATAAACATTTACACGAACATAAACACGTGTGTAGGTAAATATTATACACATAGTTTCATACAAGAATACATTGGAACATCTGATACGATCGATTACTCCTATACACGTTATTTTGGCAACGTAATCGCCCAAAGGCTTGCCTTCCTAATCGATAAATGAAGTTTCCTCTCCTCTCGAGAAGAGAAAAGGCCAAAGTAAAAGCAATCATACTATATATATATATATATACACACATTCTCTGTAAAGTGTTCTTTGAATTTGATCAGAAAATGATCAGTTATTCACATTCAAGTACGATTACTTTATTGTCAGATAGCTTGTACTATATTTATCTATAAGAGAGAAAAAGAAAGAAAGAGAGTGAGTGAAAGAGAGAGAGAGAGAGAAGACGGCTGTAGTTTGTGTCGGTGACCTCGTTAGTTGTATTTCTACTTTACGCTACGATATTCGAGTAGGTCGTTCATCCGCGCTACGATCCTTTAACTTTCATCAATGAATAACGTCGATTAGTTTTTTTCTACGATATTTTATCAAATTAAAAAACTAATTTATTTTCATTAAAAATCTTATATTCGATCATCCCTAATTTTATTTTATTTATATCTTAAATTACGATCGTTTCATTCTCATGAATAGATAACGTCGATGGTTTCTTTCTCTAAGATAAGATATTTTATAAAATGAAAAATCCAATGAATTATTGAAAATTGTATTCAATCAATCTTCGATTTTCCCTTCATTCTTCATTCTATAATATTTTAAATTATAAGATAATTTAATTTTCACGAATGGATAACATCGATAGTTTCCTAATATATTTTATAGAATAAATAATCAAATGATTTATTTGAATATATAATATTTTATTCAATTTTTCTTAATTTCATTTTACTTATCCGTTTGTTATTTAACATCTGAAATGAATTCTTAATTAAAAGATAAGAGAGAAAAAGATGCTTCTTCGGATAAGGAACATTTTTTATCTACCCCCATTTAAAGGAAATAACATTATGTGTCTCGAAAACAAGGACAGAAGAGAAAGTACAATCGGAGTAACACTATTCATTTGCTCTACCCTCGTTTAACGATCGATAACCGAGTTCTCAATGAAAATCAGTGATATGACAATAGTTCGATCACGTTCTAAAACCGCTATACTAAAACCCTATTTAATTGTTAAACGTAAAATAAAAATTCCAAATAAAAAGAAATGAAAGGAAAAGAAACAAATTGTAAATGATTAATCGATACAAAAATTAAGTAAACAAAAAAAAAATTGATTGAGAAAAAAGAAAATAAGAGGAAATGTAAAATGAAGAAAATAAAAAAAACAAAACATAAGACAAACCTGTATCGACCCGATATCCTTTCGCTGGCCATTGTACGAGTCTGTCGCAGTTATTGAGCTGCCTGTTGTGTTTCCGTTGCAGCCAGTGAATATCGTATTGCGTATCGTTTTTTAAATAAATAAGGAAGAAAGATGTAATCGAAACCAATGGAAGATGATAATCCGATCCGTTAAGAGTAACAGCGTCGGGAGTACTCTGCTGTCTCAACGACGATGACGACGACGACGACGACGTCGCGACGTCCAACGACATCCGGCGTCGCGGTGGATTACATATGTATGGTTATATAGATATATATATGTATATATATATAGATAGATAGATATACAGATAAATAAACGGACAGACGGTAATAGATAGAGATAGAAATAGAGAAAGAGAGAGAGAAAGAGAGGAAACAAAAAATATAGAAAAAATGTCAATAATAAAACAATTCTAATAAGCTCACATAACGTATATTAAGTCTTTTTACGAGGTCACCGATGGAGAACGGTTTTAAGAAAATTTCACTAAAACTTTAACCCCCCCGAACGCGTTAATAATAATAATAATAATAAAAATACATGTTTGTGTTTGTGTTTGTCTATGTGTATGTGCGTTAGATAAAAAAAAAATTCATAATAAAATAATTGCAATGCATATATTATGTCAAATTAACGAATAATCGAATTTCGATTATCACCGTGTCATTTTGATATTGTCTCATTTGATGATTAAATTGTTTAATTGATATCTCTTTCTTTTGGTTTCTTTTATCGCTTGTTTTATTAATTTAATATTTCTTTTCTTTTCTTTTCTTTTCTTTTCTTCACTCGCGAATGATTATAAATGCAAGTAACATGTTCGTCACTTTGTTATCACGTTGACGAAGTCACCGCGATCAGCTGGACGCTTCGAGACTGGTGTATGCACACGTTTAACCCTCGGGCGTGACGCTACCTCTCTGTCTCTATCTTTCTCTTACATTTCTGAACAACCCTCTTGTTCCCTCACTCGCGAACCAACCCTCTTAGTATCAACACGCACTCACTATTTCGCGCGAGCGCGACACAAAATATCAATATATTCGAGCATGGTTGCTGAGCTACTCATTCCCTCTCTCTCTCTCTTTTTCTCTTACTCATTCTCTATCCTCTCTCCCTCCTCTGAATCTTTATATCATTATCTTAACAAATTATCCTTCGTTTTCCCTTCGATCTTCTCTTTCATTGGCTACCATTAAAATTTGCGCATGCGTTATTTTCACCCATTCGAAGAATTTAAATTTGAAATATTTCGTCTCGGGAATTTTATACTTTTTTGATTAATTATTCCATTTTTGTTTAAACGTGATTGAATTTTTTTTTTCTATCAGTTTGATATTATTAATGTAATATGGATATAATTAAATATAATGTGTGTGTGTTGTTATAAAATAATGAAATTTATGAATATATAATCGATGTAATTATCGTAATAATTGTTTAGGAAATATTGTAATTAGTGTATACACTCTTATGTGTTGTATGGAATTATTCGATTAAATTATTTGTTCATTTATTTTATACGATAATTCTGTGCGAAGTATTTATATAATATTATAGATTTCAACAAGTAATTACGTGAATAGAATAACGTGTTAATAATTTCAGTTTTTATTTTCAAGTTTTTAATAGCACGTCACCGGGTATTAATCGAAAGTTTTAATCTTCGTTAGATAACTTGAAAATGATTATATCATTCATTTAAGTTGAATTTTTTATCGATTCATTTTGTTTCCTTTCGTAATAAGAATTAAAAATAAATAAAGATACACAGGGGGTGATGGAATTAAAATACAGGGTGGCCGATAAAGCTCACAAAGGATGCGGAAAAAGTTGAAATTTAAATCTGCGAAGCGTGGTAGAATTAAAAATGTATCCTATTTTTATAATATACATTATAGAATATATTTTTTATATCGCCGTAAAAAATTACAATTTCATATTTTAAAAAGTAAACCTTTAACAATATTACATAAAAATGATCATGTTAACTGTATAAAATTTTATAAATAATCTTTTTGTATTTATCTGTATGATTTAAATCTCGTAAATTTAAATCGTTAAACAAAATTAATAAAAGAGATATTCAGCATATTGGTCAATTTGATTTATAGAACACCCTATAGTTAAAGGCAATATATGAAGACATTAAATAAAGGACTTTTGAATATCCTCGAAACATTTCCTCTTCCACTTTCTCCGTTGAAATGCTTTCGTGTCTCAAGTCCATTCTCTTGAAACAATCGTTGTGCGATAAAGGCTTAACTACAGTTTCGATAAAGTACACCACGCGTACGTTAATTAAATTCGTTCCTTCTGTGCTCTTCAATTTTCTAACCGATGGTCGTTTTTGTTTGACAATCATTTATATCCATATTGTTACCCTCGTTAATTTATTTTTCCTAACTATGTCATAGTTTCCACATAGTTTGAATTTGCACGTAGGTGTTCATATATTTGTGTGTGTGTGTGTGTATGTGTGTGTATAGGTATGTTGGCTTAAATCAAATATAATTCATAAATTAATAATAACATTATTGAACTTGTAACAAAACTTCTACGAAATGTCAACTTTGAATTTCTCTTCTTTTATCATAACTTTATATTATAGTTTGCTATCATTACTTTCATATTATATTTTACACGATCTTAACATAGAAAAATAATGTAATTTTATAAATGTAAAAAAAAAGAAGGAAATTTTCCCCATGCTAAATCCAATTCTAATCGTTCGTTCGTTTACGACGATCGATCTAAAATATTTCTAACACAGTCAGAGAAATCATTTTCTCGAATACGTAAACTTTGAATTTGTCTTCTCGAATTATTTTATTATATTATAGTTTTGTGATCTTTATTTTATATATTTTACTTTTAAATGATTTTAACGTAGGGATAAAAAAATGTAATTTTGCAAATGTAAAAGGAAAATAAATGTTCGTCATGGTAAAATCGAGTAACTTCTTCGATTCTAATCGTTCGTTCGTTCACTACGATTCCGTCTAATATTTTTCTAATCGTCGTCAACGCAACGTAACGTAATATCTCGTGATCAAGTAGAAATAAGAATAAACCGAATATCTGACTATTGGTTCTCCTAGAAACCAAATCGATATTCGTACGAGGCACAGGGGCTCACTTCGTAACAGATCTGCCAACTTTCATTGAAGTCGTCAGTCTTGCTTGACACGCGCCGTGATTTGTGAATAATTTCAACGATTTCCATATTTTTTTTCATCCATTTTTTAGATTTTTTTTTCTTTTTACCTCCTTTCCAAATTTTCCGTCTAAGATCTAAATTTTGTCCGATAATCAATTCTCTTTCGAGAGAGAGAGAGAGAGAAAGAGAGATAAAGAGAGAAGGAAAGAGTAAAAAAAAAATTAAAAAAAAAAGTAAAAGTAAAAGTAAATAAATTTAAATAAAAATGAGTAAAACATTTAGCGCGAGGAACAATTTGTCTCTTAGAAAAAGTGGTGAAACTATTTTAAGCTACACCGATGAAGAATATTTAAGAAAATCTCGTTTTGAACAGGAGATCAAGCAACGTTTCAGGAAATATCGTTCAAAACATATGAAGCTGTTTCCTGAACTCTATAGAAGCGACGTATCGATTCATCCCAGTTACACAAAGCTCAAAAATCTACCTTAGTAAGATTTAATATTTAATTACAAAAATACAAATTTAATAATTATTCTTTTTTTTACATTAAAATTATATAAGCTCTCATCAAAATAATACAATTTCAAATATTAGCAAAAATAAAAGAATCAAAATAATTTCTGTATAACTATAAAAGGATTCTAACTTACTTAAAAAAGTGTACAAAAATAAATCTCGATAGATCTAAAGATAACGTACAACAATTTTCAACACAATAAACAAATAATGATCATTAATTACATTTGATTTTAATTTTCTTTCTTGTTTTAATCTTTTTATTTTTTCTTCTTTTTTTTTTTTTTTTTTTACCGAAGTCACGTCGTCTGCCGTCAGCGTTTGCAAAGGATCAAGAAACAGATATCACGTCAACTAAATCGTGAGATCATGCATTTTGCGATGATACAAATGTTTGCCCTAGATAGCATAAGGATCGATCGAATTTTTAGCGTTGGAATGTCACCGAGGATCACGATCGTTCCAGATTTTGCAACTGAAAAGGAACGTCGACGTATTGACGAGATATTACGTTATTCGTAACTAAATAATAATTAATAGCATGCGTGCACGTGTGCGTATGTATATATATATATGCATTTATCGAACATCTATCTTTCGTGTCTATTGTTATGGATCAGGTAGACGTACAGAAAGCAAGAATAAATGACCTTTATAAACTAATAATCGATTACTTGTTATTCAAATTCAATTATATTTATCATTAAGCGTTCTTTACTCTTTACCTTGATAAACACGTTGCCGCCTACATCATTTTTTTCTTCTTAATTTTTCTTTTATATAATATGCTTATTAAATGACATTTTTTCCTCTAATATTACTCACACTTAGTCATATTTAATTCATTTTTATTCACGTAAGTTGTATGCGTAAGTTGTTATATTCAGTCAATTATAAAAATTGCTTCTTCGATTATTTTAATAAACAAAGAAAAATGAATATAATTTGAGATAAGTATGAAATATCGTTGACATTGACACGTTCTCGATCGATGATTCAAAATCAGCTTAGAAATCAAAAATATTAAGGATGTTTCGTAATACCTATCAAAGAGGATTTGTAACAATTTTATACAGCTGTGGACCAGCTCCTTTAGAATTGTGGGGCATGCACGTGAGTTTATTTTTTCTTTTTTTCTATATTCTTTTTTTATGAAGTACGTATATAAATTGTTAAAGAAATCTTCTATTTACGATACGCGTTAATGAACAATCTTGTTAAAATACGATACTGTTAGGTAAAGAATGGATATATACGACGAATCATTGACGATGAGGTAAAATCATTAGTGTTGGAATTAGCTGGAACTAATGTGGCAACAACCTACATTTATTGTCCAGCAGAGAAGAAAAAAGTTCTTGGAATTTCATTACCATTTTTAATAATAATTATTAAAAATATGAAACGATATTTCACCTTCGAGATAACCGTAAGTTCAATTTAATTTTGTTTAATATTATTTTCAATTAATTTTTATATATATGTCGAGAATCTAAGAAAAGAAAATAATTTATTATTGTAAACGTGTTCTGTGCCAAGTCATTTCTGCTCAATTTTTCATTCAGACAATTTGATGTTTTAACGCATTAAATAAATATCTCAGAGTATACTCCTAGTGGTACGTGCGACCCTTGAATGGAAAGTTTCACGTGTACCAAGCGTGATACACGTGGCACGGAACGTGTTAATTGTAGTAATTGTTGCATATATATAAATTAATTATTAATATAATTTACATTTATTATTATAATTATTTATAAATTAATTATTTCTTTGCTTTTTTTTTAGATTCTCGATGACAAAAATATGCACAGAAGATTTCGTGTAAGCAATTTTCAAAGTACCACTAGAGTTCGTCCATTTTGTACGACCATGCCAATTGGTTTATCCAATGGTTGGAATCAAATTCAATTTAATCTAGCAGATTTTACGAGGCGTGCGTACGGCACTAATTACGTGGAAACTACGAGGATGCAGATGCACGCCAATTGTAGAATTCGACGAATCTATTTTTCATCAAGGTAGTTATTTAATAACATCATAGTTCGATATGATATAATTATTAACATGTTCTGTTTTCTTCATTTTCATAAATAGATTATATAATGACGAAGAATTACCAGCTGAATATAAATTATTTTTACCAATACATCAAAGGAAATGTGTTAGAGAAAAAGTTGACGTTAAAAGTATTAGTAAACATGAGAAACCAGAGGTGGAAGAACCACCAATATTATATAAGACTCCATCTGAACAAGTTGGAAGTGAAGAAACTAAAGAGAAAGGAGTAGATGATATCGAAGTTCCATCGGAAGTTTCAGTACCTTTGGAAGAAACTGAAGTTCCTGAAACTAAAATATCAATGGAAGAAGAAATAGGAGAGGATGAAGAATATGATGTAGAGGAACATGAATATAAAATTGATGACAGGCATATCTTTGAAGATGAAGAAATTGCAATTGAAGCTGCTATGGCAGCTGTTGAGGAACATGAAGATGAGGAGGAAGATCTTATCTTGGATGAAATAATTATGGAAGATGAAGGCTAATTGCAATAATACGCTACTGAATAATTAAGATTTTAAAATAAAGCTTGTCAAAGCTTTTACTTTATAATTCTATCTTATGCACTACTCTATTTTAATAAAGTACAAATTTTGATATTAGATCAACGATTTCAAGCTAACAATATTCCTAATATGATAGGCTTTATATGCTTTGTGCTATTATAAAAAATTAATATTAAATGCCTTACATACACATCACCACGTATTATCATTGGGGATATGGAGCTATTAATGAGATTGTATTTATTTTTTATGTTCATTCATAAAAGAAAAATATTAATACGTTATCATTAGATAAGCTAACTAAAAAAAGTAATATCTAATAATAAACTATGCGATCTTCAAAATATCCTAAGAATTTAATAAATTAAATTCAATTTTTGTTATATTGTCTATAATTAATTGTTTGTTTTAATTTTGTTAATCAGAAAAAAGATAGTTAATATCTATCTTTTATAATAAAATTAAATACAAACAATTAATTTTAAATATATACAGCAATTTATGTACTTTTTACTATAGTAAATATGAGTAAAGCAAGAAATACAAATGTTATGTTATATCGATAACTAAGTACTGTTATGAAACATCGTAGTCATCATCTTCCCTTTTTCTTTTCAAAATATCATCTGTTTCCATTTTGATAGGCGGCAAGGTTTGTCCAGATGAAACTTGTATTTTTGGTTTCGCTACTTGTGCTTTAACAGTGGCTGTCCCTGTTGGTGCTATAAAAATAAAGAATAAATTAACAGGAGTACATATAAAAATGGTATATGTTTTAATTAAAAATCTTTTGAATATAGAAACAATACATTTGGTCTCACATAATCGAGCTCTCAATGAAATGTGGTAAGACGGGACAGTTGAATGGGATTGAAGGACGTGAAAATGGTCTAGGAAAAATGTGTATTTGCATATTACAATCTCAAAAAATATTCTATGCGTAATAGAAAATTATCAGATTATCTTACCGGTTGAGAATTTTAATACAGGCTTTGGTATAGAAATAGTCTGCGTTCTGGCAACGGTGGTCAAAGTACCCGGTCTTTTGACTATTGAAAGACCAGTCTTATTTCCTTCTACTTTGATTCTTGATTGTCCTCCAGATATACTATTACCGATCAAAGAGTGAATTGGCTTTGTAACAGTTTTCTTAGTAGCATTCTTTAGTTTGTAATTAGTTGCGTTTAAGCAATATCTATCCGGTGGCAATCTCAAACCATTATTTGGCTTAACGAATGGTAACGGCACAGTATTCTTGGCACGAGCTACATCTAACAAAACGTCCCTCGGTGGTGGATTAGTGAAAGAACGTTCTAATTGCATTTTAACAGCCAATCTTACATCATCTAAATCGATGAACTTCTTTTTTGCATGATTAGCATATATTCTGCTATCGTCTAGTATACAGGTAACATAACCTAAAACCACGTTGTATTTGAAAAATAAAATTGTATATCTCTAACTTTAGAAATGAATATAATTATATATATAAATATTAATAATAATTAAGAATATATATTTAAATACTTACGATATGTAAATTCAAGTAATTGATTGATAACTTTCGGTTCATAGTCCGTAATTCCCATATCTTTCATGATGGACATAATAACTTGGGCATCTTTCGGAATGTGTTTTATGTGGCTCATTGTTTTAGATTTATCAGTCATTTCATAAGAAAAAATAACTATTGCGAATATCGCATTATATTTTAATTAAATGTAATAATAAAATACTTTTTCTAGATCACTTTCACGATGAAAAGACATAAACAAGACTAAGGAAATAGTGAAACTAAAGCGCTACTAGAGATGTTCGTATCTTCAACACTAACACCATCTGTAGTAATAAACGAAAACGATTTAAAAAAATCAAATCAAGCGAATCGACACGCTCTCTAGTGGCAATAGAAATCATCCTCTCATTGTATATATCGTAAGCACATTTATAACACTGCGATCGTCCTTCTTGTATATAGGCTTTATAGATCATATACTCCGAGCTTGTAGAAAATAATAGACACTTCTATTGATTAATTAACAATTGTTTTAATGCACTAATGCATTCTACTTATATTACAGGAAAATTTTACTCTCGAAGTCACCATTGCACAGGAGAGGTTAAATAATTACATAAAAATGATCAAAATGCTAAAATCAGATCGTTATAATCTTAAATTTTATTTATTAGATGCATTATTCACTTTATACACATGCGCAACGTTAAGAAAGTCATATAAACAACATTTAATAAAAGTAATTTTATAGAGGATAACGTGCCAGTTTGAAGGTGAATTTCGAGGAGGACGGTACATAGATCATATATTCCGAACTTTTTAACAACAATAGACACTTGCATCGATTAATGAACAATTATTATAATGCACTAATGCACTCTCTTTATGTTACAGCAGAATTTTATCTTCGGAGTCATCACTGCGCAGAAGCATTAAAATAATTACTTAAAATAGATAAAAATACGAAAATCATAACGTTTTATTCTTAAATTTTCTTAATTAGGTTTATTGTTCTTTTTATACACGTGCTCAACGTTCGAAAAAATCCTGTAAACAACTTTCACCAAAAGAACTTGAACAGAGGATAATGACTCAGATCAACGGTGGATTTCGAGGAGGAGGGATCACAGAACATATATTCTGATCTTTTAAACAACAATAGACGCTTGCATCGATTAATTAACTATTATTTTAATATTCTAATGCACTCTCTTTATGTTACAGCTGAATTTTATCTTCGGAGTCATCACTGCGCAGAATCATTAAAATAATTACATTAAATAAATAAAAATACGAAAATCACCCGGTATATAATCTTAAATTTATTGATTAGGTGGATTATTCACTTTATACACATGCGCAACGTTCGGAAAATCATATAAACAACTTTCAATAAAAGTACTTTCATAGAGGACAACGTCTCATTTCAACGATCGATTTCGAAGGGGAAGGTACATAGATCATATATTCCGAACTTTTTAACAACAATAGACACTTCTATCGATTAATTAACAATTATTTTAATATTCTAATACACTCTCATTATATTGAAGATTGTTTGAACGCATATACATTTATTTAAACATTACATATCTTTTAACGTACTTTGAATATTAATTAATTTTGATTTTATGTTTTATTAGATTAAAAATTTACCCCTACTCTCCGAAGTCGTCACTGCGCAGGAACATTAAAATAAATATACCTTTGGTTAAACAATTATATAAAAATAATAAAAATGCTAAAAATTATTATAATGCACTAATGCACTCTCTTTATGTTACAGCAGAATTTTATCCTCGAAGTCATCACTGCGCAGAAGCATTAAAATAATTACTTAAAATAGATCAAAATACGAAAATCATAACGTTTTTATCTCAAATTTTATTAAATAGGTTTATTATTCTTTTTATACACGTGCTTAACGTTCGGAAGGTGCTGTAAACAACTTTCACCAAAAAAACTTTAACAGAGGATAATTACTCAGTCTAACGACGAATTTCGAAGAGGAGGGATCACAGAACATATACTCCGATCTTTTAAACAACAATAGACGCTTGCATCGATTAATTAACAATTATTTTAATATTTTAATGAATTCTTATTATAATTAAGATTGTTTAAACGCATATATATTTATTTAAACATTACATATCTTTTAACGTACTTTGAATATTAATTAATTTAGATTTTATGTTATAATAGATGAAAATTTTATCCCTCCCCTCCGAAGTCATCACTGCGCAAGAACATTACAACAAATGTACATTTGTTTAAACAATTACATAAAAATTGAAATATAGTTAAAATCATAACTTTATAATTTTAATTTTTATTTATTACTATTAATTTTCTCGTTACATACATAAGAAACTTTCATAAAGGCATGTAAACAACTTTCGATAGAAAAACTTTTTTATATGATAACGTGTCAGTCTTACAGTAGATTTCGAAGAGGAAGGTTCATCAGAAGATACATTCATAATTTTAGATTACAATATACATTTCTATCGATTAATTAACAATAATTTTAATATTCTAATACACTCTACTTATATTTAAGATTAGTTTAAACGCATATACATTGTTTTTAACATTATATACCTATTAAAGTACTTCGAATAGAAAACAATTTTGATACGTTATTAATTTATGATTTTTTTATATGACTGTCTTTACTTACTGTCGTGTTAAAATCGATTTGTATTACTGGCAAATCCAATTTAATGAATATTTATTTAAATTTGGGTCTTCGGAAGCGGTTACCTCCTCGTGGTTAGACCCGGGCAATGGTATTTTACTTTCAGTATAATGTTTAACATATTTTATATGTTATACATTCCATTGCAAGTAAAATCCAGCTAAAGACCGCTTACCATTAACATTATAATGATAATTAGTTTCTTTCATTTTCCTAATTAATATCATATTACAATTCATTTCATTGTTTTCCCTTTAATACTACCTTCATATTATATCCCACATTAAAATACTCGATTTATTTTATAGGAATACTAATCTTGTGCATTCTTTCAGACGTTTTTGACGTGTAGTGCGGTCGGTAAAGCACGTCTCGGTCGCGTTCGCGTTCGCGATCGCGATAAAAAACTTTTTATAGTTTTTTATTTTCGTTACCGTTCACCCACCGTCATCCTAAGGGTAGGAGACCCATCGGGCATTCATCACTGAAGATTAAAAGTAAGTATAATTTTTCTATAAAATATTTTCTATGATAAATTTTCTATAGTTTTTGATTACGACGAAGATATTAATCGTTCTTTTTCATTTTCTGTTTCAGAACATCATTGCAATCGAGCGCGTAGGCAATGAGGTACTCGAGTGTTTGCATCGTTAAACAAAAATCGGAAATTTTTCGGGTAAAGAAACTCCGAAAGTTTCTTTTATTCGGTTTATACGTGTGCCATCGTCATCCTAAGGGTAGGAGACCCATCGGGCATTCATCACTGAAGATAAAAGGTAAATTAATTTTTCTATTAAACATTTCTTTAATAATTATTTATAATTTTTGAACGATTTCAATGATTCTAATAGTTTCTTTTTCTTTTTCTTTTTCCAGAAGGCTAAGTGTTTGTGTTAGTGTTTGATTTTTGAACTGCGTGCTATGCAGTTATAAAATTAGAATCAGTGCCGTGGTCGCGATAAGAAACACGTAAGTTTCTCAATTTCGTTGGAACCGTCTACGACATCGTCATCTAAGGGTAGGAGACCCATCGGGCATTCATCAATCAAGATAGAAGGTAAATAATTTTTCTATTAAATATATTTCTTTAATAATTACTTATAATTTTTAAATGATAACAATGATACTAATCGTTTTGTTCTTTTCTCTCTTTACAGAAAGGTAAGCAAGTGTTGGTGTTTGATTTTTCAACTGCGCGCAATGCAGTTGCAAAAAATTAGAGTCAGTGTTTGTGCGAATAATTAAAAAATACAATTTTTATCGCGAAGTAGAGTCAGTGTTTGTACGAATAATTAAAAAATACAAGTTTTATCGCGAAGTAGATTCAGTGTTTGTACGAATAATTAAAATAAACTTTTTATCGCGGAGTAGAGTCAGTGCATTTGGTCATCGTCACCCTAAGGGTAGGAGACCCATCGTGCATTCATCAATGAAGATTAGAAGTAAGTATATTTTTCTATGAAACATTTTCTATGATAAATTTTCAATAGTTTTTGATTACGACGACGATATTAATCGTTCTTTTTCATTTTCTGTTTCAGAACATCATTGCAATTCGTGCGCGAAGCAATGTAACGGGAGTGTTTGATCGTTTATAATTATAATTTAAAATCACGGATTAGAAGCACGATCGTTCGTTAATTAAAATTCGGTCGCGTTTCGCGTTCGTGTTCGCGTTCGCGTTCGCGTTATTTTTGAGATTTATATATTCAATTAACTGCGAGCAATGCAGTTAATTGCATTAGAGTTTGTTCGTATAAAATTATAGTTTTTTAATTTTAAAACAGTCGTACAGACTGTTCGCGAAGTAGAGTCAGTGAAGTGCATCAGTGAAGTGCATCAGTGAAGTGACCACCTATCGGGAGTGAAATTTTTGTGTTTGCATTGACTGCGTGCAATGCAGTCTTTGAATTAGATTGTAGAATCAGTGTTTGTACGAATAATTAAAGTAACATTTTAATCGCGAAGTAGAGTCAGTGACCGGGCGTAAATTAAATTCAAATCGTGTCGCGTATGTAGATTCAGTGTTGTTCGCCGTATAAGAAAAATTTCGGTTTCGCGATAAGAAACTCTTTTATAGTTTCTTATATTCGTTTACCGCGATATTAGAGTCACGGGAGTGCGGGGAAAAGTGCATCGGGAATTCTCCGATGGATCTGATGGACGAGGGATGCAGCTGGACCATTTGCTACGAAGTAGGAGTGTTTTGGAGCCACCGCAGAACTTCTAATGCTAATTGTTCATATTGCATACATGCGTCATTTTATTTTAAAATGCCATATATGTAATATAACATTTAGCAGTCGTGAGTTAAAATTTAAAGTCCCTCCGGTGCTCAATCATGCCGAGGATGAAAGGTCCCAATCGGCACGAGTTACTGGTTGTAATTATTCCAAAAAATTATTGACGAGCACATGAGTGATTTAAAAAAGGATTAGTCCTTTTTTGAAATTGCTCATGAAACTGTATATTTTATTGTATGTTATATTATTAGTTCAGGATAGGTCTTCTTGTCTCATCGGTTAAATTCATTTAATTAACAGTGCAATTAATTAATGCACTTTTCTTTTTTATTACGTGTTTCGTTCGCGTTTAGTAGTGGTGAAATCGAGTATTAATTTACTCGATTTCGTCCAATAAAGCATGTAATAAATGTCTTACATGCATTGCTTCGTACTTAGTTTATTTAATCGCGATTTTATTTTTCGATATAATACAAAAATGAGCAAGAAGACAAACCCATTCGCGACGGATAGATTCTGGCAATTAAGTGGCGGCTCAAAGCCCAGTTCTTTCATTAGAACAGCCATTTAACGAAAGAATCGTCCGAGATTTTTATTATTTTTTTAAATTCTTAAAATCTTTTTTAAAGTCATTATAAATGACTAGTAGAGTCATAGCCCGCTTAGATTTCTATGAAAGAACTTTTTATTATACATTAATCAAATCTTAGATTAGGATTTTCAGCAACTAATATACTAATCCCCGTTTCTCCCCCCTATACTTTCTGCGTTCTCATTTATGCGTGTGCCCAGGTGTTACACGTATGGGTGAGAAACGGTTAGTATAGGTTTTTAGTTTTAAGTTTTTCCCCCCCATTTGGCGTCTGTCATTGTGCTAGTGATTGCACGGTGTACATTGCACATGTGTGTGCGGTTAGGAATGTGCATTGTACATCGTTTCGCGATTCGTAATACCGCGCTTATTATTTTTTAAAGTTATTGAATAAAAATAACTTGTAGAGTCACGCGTACGATACGAAATTTTCTTTTTTAACAATCGTTTTGCATAGTAGAATTACCGCATTTATTTGTGGAAACTATGATATACTCGTATATAACTAGTATGCATATATACTAGTTTATACTTGTATTTTTGCATTAGTCATTTATGCAATAATCACTAGCCTTGACAGACGATTACAGCAATTGGTACGTACTCCCATAAATTTAGAAAACGCGTTTGAACTAGGGTGTCGGAGGTGCCCCGGGGCATGCTCTCTAGTTTAGGCTTTTGCACCCTGGTGGTATGTGTGAGAACCGTGGAGTGTGTGGGTGGGTATGCATGTGTATTTTTTTGAGCGAATGTGAAACTTTAATTATAAGTAGGTAGGACCCCGGAATGGCACGTGGCATACTTGCACTTTTCAGTGCGAGTCCCCACCTCCGGGTTTTATACGGAATTGTCACAAAATTATATCTTTTTTATTCTATCTTGCTTGACTTGTAAATCTTTTTTGTGACAATTCTGTAATATGCATTATGTATCATGATTCAAAGGGATTTGCAACCATTTAAGAAATTCATTTCTATTTCGATTGTATCTCGAACGAGATAGAGTCGAAATCAAATCCGCAAAACCTTTGATGAATTGATACTTAGTTTTAAGTATTATAACTAGCACTTCGCACTATCGCGATTTAATCTTAGAAATGTTTCATATAATTTAATATAAAGAATAATTTAAATAAAAATATTGCAAAGAAATGCATTGCATTTTTAGTATTATTTTTATTTCAATTCGATTATATTACTCGATAGTAAAAGTGCGAAGTGTTATTAGGTCATCGATTAGCATAATTAACTGCTCGGACATTCGATTAAATGTGCTCGTGTAATATGTGCACAGTCGATGAACTTTTAAGTTCGTTGATTGTCCACGAGCTAGGATAGCTAA
Source organism: Polistes fuscatus (assembly GCF_010416935.1). Taxonomy (NCBI): domain Eukaryota; kingdom Metazoa; phylum Arthropoda; class Insecta; order Hymenoptera; family Vespidae; genus Polistes; species Polistes fuscatus. The sequence continues at coordinate 8,319,145 of NW_025113151.1, read as the reverse complement.
CGGGAAACGCGAATGCATTTGTAATAATTAATAATAGAGTCACCCCCTTAACGAACATCGGAATTATTTGCATAAGATGTATGATGAAAGAAAATAAATGGAATTATTTCATATATATATTGTAATGTGAAATGTATTTCATTTATATTAGTGTTATAAGCAGTTGAGAGTAATTGGGTGAAAATGTCTTTAAGTCGTTTCTAAATTGTACGACCATAATCTGGCATATTATAACGGTTTGGTATTAGAATAGAATCGATACTTTACATGGTTAATAATATTCTTTCGGCGATGAGATATCTCTCGACCAAAAGGTAATAATTATTTTCTATGTAAAAAGCTCAGGATGTTTTACTAATCACATTTTTCTTTTTCAGGGTTGTGTTAGGGTCGGTTAGGTTTTTTTTATTATATAGAATCAGGGACGATTCTAATTCTATATCATTAATCGTTGTAATATGCCAAATTATGCGAATACTTTTTGGAACGATTGACGTTTTTGGTCAAAGATTCTTTTCATGCTCGCACGTAGGGAATGTCCGACAGTAGGCTTGAAGAAAGAAGAGGCTTAAAGCCGAAGAGGCCCCCACTTAATTGTGGCTCAAGAGGGCAACTACAGACTTAATGAGTTATTTTCAAATTCAACAGCATGGTTGAAATTTTGAAAATAGCTCGTTGGTCATTTGATATTTTTATTGTTTTATTTTTTTGTTTTGCTCGTCAATAATTTATAATGGTTATTAAGAATGGTAATAATTAAAATAGTTTTCTTTTTGTTACAGGTGACCATCGTTGGATTTGCCATGCCACCCACTAAAGACCAAACATAATTTTTCCTTAAAATAAATCGAGTATTAAGAAAATTTCATTTTATAAATGATATTTCATTTAAAAGATAGAAAATACTTTAAAATCATGATAGAGTACAATACCATTCCCGAATTCCCGCTCCAATATCATATCATTTTTTAATTTCCTATTACACACAATTTCCCCACTTTTCATTCTTCATTTCATTCGTAGAAACTAATTATCTTATAATGTTTTTTAATGTCTCTTTTATTGTTTTAGGTATTAAGATTTATTCAATTATTATATTATATATTTAATTAATTTTCGTTTATATTTTGTTTCAGGATGTGATTAATTCCAATGCATTTGTAAGTATTGGATTTTGATCTAGAAAAGGAATATGCTTTCGATGCATTCATTGGTTCTTCGCAAATCTAAACTAATCTTTCTGTTTTCTGTTACAGGTTCGTTTCCAGTATTTTTTTCAATGGGTAGCGGGTAGATTCTTTCTTTTCGAAGAAAGGTCTACTTCAGGGATGCGACCCTGCCCATGCGAGCCTTGATTCTATCTTACTCCCAAGGATAGAATCATGTCCTTACCTAAAATTCCACCTACACCAAACGATCCTTTTCTTAATATTTTATTGGCAGGATGAATTATGTGAAAGAGGGACCAGAAGTCGAATTTTTATAGATACCATGGATCATTCATTGCATTTTTGCAAATCTAAAATAATCTTTTCTTTTTCTTTTTCAGGTTCGTTTCCAGGCCCGATTTTCTTCTTCTTCCATACGCCTTTGTTTTTTCTTGTTGCAGGACATAGGTCGAGGACCAGCCAAAGACCAGCCGACGACCAGCCGAGGACCACAAGAGGACCACAAGAGGACTTAATTATAATTTGTATAATTAAATGTATAATTTTAATTTACTTATTCTTCTCTCCTTAGCATCGCAGGCATGTAATAATTATTTTTAATGTATTTTATACGTTCACAGGTTCCATGTTATATCAATTCTATTCATGTTTCACTCCGTCTTTATCATTTTTTTATTTGGTATTCCACTTTTCTCTTCATTCTTGATAATAATTGCAAGGATTTTCCGAATAAAACTCTTAGGGTGGGGCCTAAAAGTGGGGCTCATTAAAAAACGTTCTCAGGGTTTTCATTTTCTATGGTTTCGACTTAGGTCGTCGGATGGGGACATCTTCAGGATGCACATCCCGGGTCTTCAGAAGCGGTTACCTCCTCGTGGTTAGACCTGGGCAATGGTATTTTACTTTCAGTATAATGTTTAACATATTTTATATGTTAAACATTCCATTGCAAGTAAAATCTAGCCAAAGACCGCTTACTTTAAACATTATAATTGTAATTAGTTTCTTTTAAATCCCTAATTAATATCATATCCTTATTCCTTTTTCTCCTTTGTTCCTTTTATCCATTTAATATACAGAAACTAATTACTTTATAATGTTTTTTTAATAATTCTTACATTTTTACAGGTATTCCTTACCTTTAATAATTTACACGTTTTGTAATGGTAATTATTATCAATTACGTTTCGTTTTGTAAAATATTATTTATCATAAGATTTGATAAAATAGATAATTCAAATAATTATAACATTTAGTTACCCTCGATACTTCTATATTATCAACTGTAGAATTTTATTTCAACATCGTTCTAGTTTTCTATGTTACCGATACACCAAATAATTTTAGTTCCATCAAACCCCGCTAGAAGATTATTTCAAACAAATTTTTTTCTTTACAGGAGGGTTGATGAATTTTTTCAATATTATAATAAAAAAGAAAAAAATTATGCTTTATTTCTATTCCATTTCACGAATAATATAATAAAATGACATTTTTCGTTGATATAAGAATTTTATTTAATTCAGCTCACTGTATATACATGTATCATATATACGGTGAAATACATCAGTAGAATGATTAGAATAAAAAGAACAAACTAGTTGAGAACCAAGAAGAACGGTTAACCTTTTTTATTTAATTGAAAGTCAAAGGGTAACTAGGTGCACATTTTGTGGTCCAAGTTAGTTTCTATCGAGTGGACAATGGTCGTCAGTGGGTCTGTGAAAAATAAGGGAGATAGAATCCCCTCTTGATGATGGACCAGTTTTCTGTTGCAGGAAGTTACACAGGAAGAACGGAGGATGACTGGATATGCATAGGTGTCAAGGGTTAACTGGATTCATTTGAAGACCATAGGCTTGCGTATAATAAGGCGGACAGTGGCCATCACAGCATCCCCCTTTTTTTCTGGATGGACCAGTTTTGAAACGGGCATATTACTATAGGAGAATTCTCAACAGGATTCTGGGACCCAGGCCAGGACCTCGGCACGCGAACGAACAGGTTTGCATGAGAGAAAGAGAGAGAGAGAGAGAGAGAGAGAGAGAGATAGTCACGAATCTGTTGACGACGGAAAATAGATCATGATCTAGATCAGGTGAAAACTGGTCCACTTTTGTGAAAGCTCCTTTCATTTCTTTTGTAAACTATTCAAATATCGTAGATATGCTTTGAGATCAGAGTTCATAGTATAGAAACATTTTCAATGGTTACACCTTGCTTTATAAGACTAACAATTAAACTTGTTAAAACGTACACATAATTAAATGACAAATTGCATATAGGTATCTATTGAGTTGGCAACTAAATGATTGCGGATTTTAAATAAAAATGAAAATTTCTCAATTTTTCCTAAAAAATATAACTTCGTTCAATTAGGTACAGTCCGTTTTTGTCGATGACCTTTTTCCATCGTTCAGGGCAGTGTCATAATTCCACGTTCATAAAATGTCTGATCTTTCCTATCAAAAAATTGAATCAAATGTGATTTGTCTATCGACAAAATTCGCGATCACTTAATTGCCAATGAATAATTCTTTATTTCTTTTTTTTTTTCATTCTTAAATTATTTCATAAGAAACTCTCGAAGAAAATATTTTCGAGACGACGTTTTAACGATTAAGACACGCGACGACGAAAAGAATTCGGTTTTAGAACTAAAGAACGAACGAAAGAAAAAAAGAAAGAAAGAAAGAAAGAAAGAAAGAAAAAAAAAGGAAAAAAATAAAAGAGAAAGAAGTGCTCTGAACGTTCAATCAAAAGGATGCGAAACAAAGGCCGTTGACATGTGTGTCACGTGATACGCTGAGACCAGCCCACATTGGCCACTTCTTTTACCTGTCCATCACTCGGTTGCATTTCTAAAGAGGAAGTCTCGTTTGAAAGAGGACATTTGCGTCGTACGCGAGTTATTGTGCACCTTTTATCGTTCCTTTTCGTGAGTACTTTTCTAATATACATACCTACACGAATACGTACGTGCATAGGTACGTACATATATGTGCTTATACCTTTAAACGGATCAAAACGCACGCGAATATTAGATCGATCATGTAGAAGAAATGGTAGTTGGATTTTAGCAAAAAAAAAAAAAAAGAAAATTCCTTTTACTTTTTCCATCTCACTTTCTTGCACCGTTAACGCATGTCCCCCCTCTCTCTCTCTCTCTCTCTCTGTCCCTCTCTTACTGTTTTTATCGTAAAAGCTTATTTTTCGCAAGAGAGCGAGAAGTTTAACCGCGCTTAAGAAGCGTTTTCTCTCAGTTGGTATCGGTAACGAGGTCGACTCTCTCTCTGCTTCTCGACACTCGAATGGAGTATGAGGTATTCGTAGACGCGTGGTATTACGGGGACACCCGTATATAGGGAGGGCGTATTTGTTTTACTGCCTGGCTGCCGGCATTGGTTGAGAACGTGCTCCGCATTCTTGAAATCGTGCCACCCTTGTTACGGCATAGACTGTACTCCAATGCTATTCTTACTCCTCTCACCCCCTAACCGACGAACTTTCTCTCTCTCTCTCTCTCTCTCTTTCTCTTTTTCTTTTTCTTTCTATCTTTTTTTCTATTGCGTAGATGTACCGGTAAAAACAGAAGGACCGTCGCCATTCCATCCTTTTCCTTTCTCTCTTTGTTCTATCCTTGAGCTGATCATAAAAATTCTTAACTGTAATATCTCTGTGATAGCTGAAACAGTGCCTTCCTTCGTAGGGATAAGTTTCGTTGAGATGGATAGTTCACCACTGGCTATAAAAATAGATACAAGCAAAGTATTTGGTTTATATCTTGTTATGATTAAAGTTATTTCTCTTTCTTTTCTTTTTTTTCTTTTTTTTTTTGGGATATAAATTTTTGTGCAAAATGTGTAATAAAATGGGAAGTACGTTTTACTGATTATTAATAAAATACAGAAAAGTTCTATGCTAATATGTATTCTGTAAAAGGTTAACATCATTTTTGACTTCACATTTTTAAATAAGGGAGGATATATCACTGGCCATAAAAAAGAAAAAATAGAACAGACGATTAGAGTTATATTTAGTTCATGTTTTAAATGAAACACGTGATATGAACATAATTGTGGTTAAAAGTAATATTATCAAAGTAATAGTTTCTTTTTTTGTTTTTTGTTTTTATTGTAACTCGTCATAAAAAATGTTTATTAAAAATCAAACAAAATTCTACGTTTCGTATCATGATTCCTAATTAGTATCGATTTTTTTGATTAAATTTTCATATAAGATAAAAGTAGTTCAATGATCATGATAAAAAGAAAAAACATAGATAAAAATTCCATTTGTATTTAGCGAAACGATATATCAGGGGTTACTTTCTTAATATTTAAGATGAAATATCTGATAGGTGCATTATCGATAATAGGTATATTACTTTCCAATAAAAATTTGCTCTAACATTATCGAAGTAATATACTTTTATAGTAACTCATCGTAAAATAAAATATTTCTTTTGGACGATTTTTAAATCGTCGATCGGTTGCATCGCCGTCGTCGACAGCTGGAAAATCTTTTCGTTTGATAATAGCTATCAGTTTCTCATCTAAAGTATCTACCGGTATATCGTCGTATATCTGATTTACCGATATATGTTGCAGACTTCTCGAAGGAAAGAAAGAAAGAAAATAGATATAAAGAGAGAGAGAGAGAGAGAGAGAGAGAGAAATCGTATTCTGGACTACTAACGTCGTCGACCGCGAATTTGAGGAGAAGTAAAAGGTCTAGGAGAAAGGATATGGAATGTGAAAAATAAAGAAAAAAGAAAGAAGAGAAAGAAAAGAGAAGAAAAAGAGAGTCCAGCATTCCGTGGATCCTAATTTACGGCTAGGATTTCGAACGTTTATGTCTTTCCGATAAGGTCGTTCTCACGGATGCAACGCCTTGCACGGATGGATCTTTCTTTTCCTTTTTTTACTTTTTATTTCTCTCTTTTTCTTTTCTTTTATTCTTTCTCTCTCTGTTTCTTTTTATTTCTCTCTCTATTTTTCTCTTACACATATACACATTCTTTATTTCTTTTCTCGTGTTGAGATGTCAACGAGAAGTTCGTCTTCCAATGCCGTTAACGAGATCGACGAAACGACTGTGTCGATTCGAAGAATATAAGAAACCTTACCTCGTAAAAATGTTAACGATCTTTCGATGATCTTTATTCGTCGTTATCATCGTTCACACACACACACACACATAGACAAGCATATATCAAATATAATAGTTTCTTTCAAATAATTATTAATTTTTGTTTGGAAAATCTTTTTGAAGTTATTGTTCAACGAAATATTTTCGTGATTACATTAACATATTTATTTTGAATTTTATTTTTTTTTCATAATAATTTCAACACGAATTTTTAATATAATATTAATAATCGATTGATATAATCTTTTTATTTTTTTTTTCTAATATTTGGATAATTCGACGATCTTATCAAATTTTGATGCTTTTGACGATTTTCATACTCAATCAATCCCGGATATCGATAATATTTATTTAAAATAGGGAGCACCGGAGATGCGATAAAATTGGAAATTTCTACTCTTTCCGTCCACGCGATAGAAGAGGGGTGTTAAATTCTCTGTGAGATTCGATTGGCCAACGTTTGGTGGTGGGCATACATTTCCCGTCCGGAAGAAACGGTATGATGGGTTCGTTCGTGTTATTTCTTTCGCGAGGACACCTTTCTTTTTTTCCTCACATTTCTTAGACTTTTTTTTATTTCTTTAGACGTACCTTGAATTCATTCGTAAAATTACTTAACATCACAAAGTATAGTACTCTCTAATCGTGTTCATTGATAAATACAAGAATATAAATGAAGTTAATAAACCATATTGAAAAAAATTTAAACTATTTTCAATATGGTTTATGTTAATTTTGTTTAATTTATCTTTGAGTAAAAAGAAATATATTAAAAGATCAGATCGGATTACAAGCGTAAATATTATTAACCAATCGTATTCCAAATTTGGATTTTGTAATAAACGTCTCCTTTTCTATATTACATTTGTAACAGTATATATGTAAAGTATAGTATATAATGCGTTTGAAAATTGTGGAAAGATGGTCGATCGACGACCTCTCTCATTTATTCAAAGCGACATTCGAAATCGTCGACGCATCGTGTGGTCTGTGACCTGATAATCGGATAAAGCTCGTTAATAATTGCAGAACTGCCTGACTCTTACCATTGGCCGACAGGATAGTAACCGAAATTATTCGTACGTATTTTCTTCGATCCGAGATAAGGTAACATTTCTTATAGTTCATCGTATTGAATTTTTAACGAAGTGATAAAAGACAAAAAGTAAAGTTCATTTGTCGATTAGATAGGCAAATTGATTATTTATCATAATACTCCTGATTTTATATTTTTTTTCTATTTTTTATTCTTATTATTTTTCTACCTTTCTTTATTTTATCGAGAATAACTCTCAATCTACTTTGTAAGAAATATTTATTGAATCAGATAGATTTTAACGTAATCGAAATTCCGAGGAAACGGCGCGTAACCAACAAGCAACATCGACGTTTGAAAAAGTATCGTCGTTTCGTGTCTTTTTACTTTTCGACCACTATCCCCTTTTCCTCGATAAACTCGTGAAGGGGAGGGAGTTAGAGAAGAAGAAGAAGAAGAAGAAGAAGAAGAGGAAGAAGAGGAGTAAAAGAAGAAAAGTAGTAGTAGGAAGAGGAAGTAGGATGGTCAGAATTTATAGCGTCTTTGCGAGCCCTGTGAGGAAGAAGAGGGTGGGAAGGGATAAGGTGGTGGCGGCCACCCCTCAGACTCAATGTTTTCTGGAGGGAAAGTCGGAAGTCGAGTCGAACCCTGGCCAGGACTAGCCGTATCCCATACGTCTTTCTAACAGACTGGATAGATTTGGTCTCGACTGTTGGAAAATACAAAAATTCTCTAAATTCGATTGAATTACTTATCAGGATTTTGGATCGTCCAATTTATTTACAACGCATTAACCATAATTATGGGATTATTTTGGGATATTAAAAATTGTTCGTTTTATGGTTGAACGTTTTTTAAGAGTTCGATAGTTGGACAATACGTAAACGTTATCGTCTAGATTTAGTTGGACGAGTACGGGTCCCTCCATTTTCCGAATGGACTTCTGACCCCACCATCCCTACACGTTCGTGGCTCTCGGGGATGCTTTTTATTAGACTCTGGAAGGATCAACCGATATATAGACACGTTCTTGTGATCGTATATGTGTGTGTGTATGTGTTTGTTTGTGTGTGTATGGATTTATAAATGTGTGTATGCGTGTCGTGTTTGACTCGCACGGGCCTGTTCCTATACCGAACCAGTAGTGGCCATGTTCGGGACGAAGGGACGACCCCATTCGCTAAATTAACTGCGTTAGATCCGGACCTTGGAATTCTTTACGCTTTCGTCGACCTTAGACCGGCCATTTTACGCAGTTTATCTCGAAAACTTACATCCCTCTCTCGACACCCTTTAACATTCCATCCTATTTGACTTGTAATACATGAGATTGAACTTTTCTTTCTTTTTATCTTTTCTTTTTTTTCTCTCTGTTAATCGATAAACAGGACTTTGATGTGTTGGGTATTTCTTATTCGATATTATGTTTGTTTCATTCGTTAGAAAAATATATTCATTTTGTATGAAATCGTGGGTGCGCGAATTGTGTTGTTAATTTTTGTTCGAGTAAATATTTTTTAATGAACACAAATGATTTTATGTTTATCGTTAAGAAAAACGTTTAAATTAAAAGAACGTAAGAGCTGATCGGAGCTTATTTGATGCTTTGAAAAAGAAAAGAATAGAAAAGAAAAGAAAAGTAAAAGAAAAGAGAAAAGTAAAAGAAAAAAGAAGAATAAAGTAAGTAAAACGCGTGTTAAGTTACCTTGAAGTTTTTGAAAGTAGAGAAAGTGTATAATGCGAGAGAAATTTAAGTAACGATTTCCTTAAGAAACTTCCGCGCGACGAGACTTTTAAAGGCGACCGGCCAAGATGGTGTCTTAATCGAGTCGCTTATGTTTGCTAAATCTTTCATCGTGTTTTCTTAAAGAGCTTGCAATAAAATGAGAGCGAGCTGAATGAGGAAAAAAGAGAAAAAAAAAAGTAAATCGAGTATGGATATACTTCGTTTAACTCGAGACAAAGTATAAAACAATCGATTTAGTAGAAACCAGGACAAGTTCTCGATGTTTCACTTTTGCCAATATTAGTTTTAATTAATTACTTAAATACAAACAAAAAGAAATTGGTTTAAATTATAATTCGACCTTTTACCATTTGGGGATTACGTAAAAACTTTTTAAATAGAAAATATATTCGAAAATATTTATTTAATAAAATCAAAAATTGATCGACTCGTCCCAGCAATTGGGGTATAAATTCAATACAAACCTATAATATTTGAATATAATTCAGAATAAACGATTGAAAAAATTCATCGAAATACCAATTATAATGCAAGCGTCAATAAAAATATGTTTGTCGTATTGCATAGAACAAAAAGATAACAATAACTATGATATGATGAATTCGCTAAGTAGATTCTATGACGACATATGCGGATCGGAATAGAAATATCTCGTAAAGAGAGAAAGAGAGAGAGAGAGTTTCTTTCTCAATAAATTGTCATAAAATCATTTCGATCGCCGGTCCATCCTCAGGTGGAACATCCGTCTTTGATAACTTTCTGAATAGGTGATCACGTAAAACTGATTTAGCAATTTGCCCATTCCCTAGCGCCGCGATCTTAGTTCAAATTGAGTATAGTCCAAGTCTTACTCGGGTGAACCACTACTAATCCAATTCCCAAGATCCCAAGACGTTCTCGATGGGGGTGGAAGGGAGGAGAGAAATGGAGAGGACGAAAGAGAGAAAGAGCAAACGAGAAAGGAGTGGAGAGAAGAGAAGAGGAGAGGAGAGGAAGAGAAGGATGAGGGGTGGTAGGTGGGTGGGTGGTTTGTAGATAGACGAAGGTCGAAAGAGCTGGTGCACCAAGTTAGAAAGAGAACAGTTAGATGGATAGATAGATAGATAGTTGTAGGTGTATAGGTAGATAGATAGAGAGAATAACAAGTAAGAGAAGAGGAAGGAAAGATGGAATGAAAGAGAGAAAGAGACGGTGAGAGAGAGAGAGAGAGAGATGGAGTATAATTCGCCTATGCAAATAGCCTTTGGACTTAGACCGACTGAATATACTTTAGGGTTGGCAGCTCGAGTTAGACCACGTACTAGCTTGCTAGCCGCGTTCAGGCTTGAATTTCTCTTTGCATGTTTCCTTCAAAAATTCCATCACTGAAACGCGTCCCCTTGTTATACTCTTCCTGTTACAAGCTTCTATCGTAAATTACTTGACGAAGTACGAACGATAGTTCCTAGTGTGTGTATAGTGTGTGTGTATGTGTGTGTGTGTCCTTTCGTCAGAAAAAAGTCTGCTTAAACAGCATACTGAGAATTCGAGATTGTAAAAGATGTCGAATCGAAAGTGTAGATTCGTTTATCGATTTTACACCTCTCTTTTGCATGAACGTATGTATGTATGTATGTATGTATGTATGGTGATTTGTTCGTACTTTGCACATATTATATTGAAAAGAATAAGATCTTTTTATCAATAGATTCTCGTATAATGCATCTTTGTGAAATTACGTTACTCGAAATTGAATCTAAATAATTTCTGTCGAGACGATTGTTTTCGTATTTAAATTCATTTTTAATTAGGGGATATTAGTAGTATTAGATTAATAATTTGTATTAAAAAATTAGGTAATAAATATACGAATGTACAGCTGTTTAATCACGTAATCTCGTTATGTCAGAACAACCATTCTATGGAAAAACAACTTAATGCAATAATCTTTGGCGCGTTGTAAAAATTCGCATGATAAAATTTAATCGCGACAAAATAATCATTATTATCGGACCTTTAAATCGTTCTTGTCTAAACAAACAAAAAAACTAAGAAAAAATAAAAAAAAGTAAGAAGAAGAAGAAGAAGAATAATAAAAATAAATAAAAAAAAGGGTTAGAGAGAAAAGAAACGAATAAAACAAATGAACCTTTGGACGTGGGCGGATGCAAAGTAAAATAAGAACGTCGTTGTCGTTGGTAGTAGTTTCGTCCTCGTCGTCGTCGTGTATGTACGTTGTCCGCTCGTTTGTAATAAAGGGCGAGTGTATTTAAGAGGCGAGCGTCGAAACGGGGTGTCGGAGGCGGCTGCAAAAGCACCGGTAGTCCGACTAAGTCTGCTCATGGTGGGGTGAGGATAAAGTAAAAGGGTAGGAGAAGAACAGAGAGAAAGGAAGAGAGAGAAAAGAGAAGGAGAGTGAGGGGGGGGAAGAGAGAGAAAGGGTAAGAGAGAAACATTAGGCTGGGTTTCCAGACGGACGAGGGTAGGACGTTTGAGGTCAGTTCGGGGCGGTTTTTTCAACCCCCGGAGCGACTCGCTCAATACCCGGCCGCCCTACGACTGACCAATGGTCGGCCTCCAGACCCCCACACCTGTACCGGCTGACCAGCCAGACGATTGGACGAAAACCTCCCGAGGGATACTCTATCCGGCAAGGATACTCTCGGCCTGGATCCTCTAGACCCGCTAACTAACCGGAGAAGAGAGATTACGTACCGGGTGTACCTACCATGTTCAATTTTCTACCTTTTTTTCTTTTTCTTGACCTTGAAACATTCCTCTGTTTATTTACTCCTTTTGTAATTAAAAAGAAAAAGAGAAAGAAAAATTCTCTGGGAATAATATATTCGTCATTTGTATACAATAAATGCATTTATCGTAGAATATAAATCCGTATTGTAATCATGGTAATTAATTAAGTATTAAATATATATAAATTTATGTTCGATATATATTATTGAATTATCTGCTAATTTATATATATGAATTAAGTGTGTCGGTAATTTATTCTAATATTAATGTCGATAATTTTTTAACATATATATATAACGATCGATTATACAATTTTATTAATAGGATAAACTTATTTTCCGTTTCGTATTAATACATTATCGTATTGTATCTAAATTTATGATAATTTATTTTGTTTGAAATTAATTGATTTATATTAATGTCGATAATTTTTGTAATAGAACGATCGATTATTATTTCCTGATTAACACGATAAAATGATTATCTCTTTCAGAATTCGTTGAAATGAAGAAAGATGTGTAAGTAATCGATGAGATGATCAAAAGAGTTTGTGGTAACGTCACCCGCTAGATCGGACGAAATGGAAATCGTTACGCTTGCGTCGCTTACGACCGTATTGTCAGAGTGTTAGACTGTTATCAGTATAATAATAGGACACCCATATATTCCCATCGAGAGAGAGTGAGAGAGGAAGACGGTCGTCCCACTAGTTTGCTCAAGATGATATCGGCGTCTCCTTTTCGTAGATTCCCGTCGTTACTAAAGCAGCCTTGGGGGCTTGAAACTCTGCAAAATTCAGATCAAGACGGTGACTTAAAGACCACCTTAAAGTTTCCACTAACACATCGACAATGAAATATCTTATGTGTGGAACTGAAAAAAAAACAAAAACAAAAACAAAAAAAAATAATAATAGGACACCCTATATCCATCGAGAGAGAGTGAGAGAGGAAGACGGTCGTCCCACTAGTTTGCTCAAGATGATATCGGCGTCTCCTTTTCGTTAGATTCCCGTCGTTACTAAAGCAGATGGGGGCTTGAAACTCTGCCAAAATTCAGATCAAGACGGTGACTTAAAGACACCTTAAAGTTTCCACTAACACATCGACAATGAAATATCTTATGTGTTGGACTGAAAAAAAAAACAAAAACAAAAACAAAAAAAAAGAAAAGAAAAGAACGAAAAACAAAGTTTGATGAGAAATAAGAAAAGCCTCGGGTAGGGAAAAAGGGTTCGTGGAGATTAATTGAAACTAATCGATAACTCTTTGCACTTTTAGAAAAAAAAAAAAAAAATAGAAAAACCACTGATAATTGTTGGTGTCTTCTTATATGAGAAACATCAAAAAGGTTATCAAAGGAAGAAAGTTCTTCGTTTTTTCGTAACATGGTCCGTTTATTTTCCACTCTTTCCGATTTCTTTCCGATTTCTTAATTATTTCTCTATCGTAGCTTGTCGTAAAGCTTCCGCGAATTATGTTTTTCATTTTCTCATTTTTCTATCCTCTTCTTTCTTTCTTTCTTTCTTCTTTCTTCTTTTTCTTTTCTTTTTTTTTTTTTTGGCACAAGTATTACCCGAGGATATATTCTTTCCTTCCTACGGTTTTTACTCGTTCTCTGATGCAGACAGGAGTGGGTGGACCAGAGGGATGCACCCACGGGACCGGGATCAAAGGAAGAATTATCAGGGTTCCGAGCTCGGTCCGGGATTTGGTCCCGTAGGAGACTTACCACATGTAAATAAGGACAGAGCTTCTTCTATCTCTCTTCCTTTCTCTCTTTCTCTCTCTCTTTCTCGCGTAAATAACATTTTTCCGATAGTTCCAGAATAAGCAAGTATTCCAGCCGGGTCCGGCGAAAAATCTTTTTCGTTCCTATCCCTATTTCCTTTCTCAACAATTTTCATTATCTTCATATAATATATTCGTTCCAATTCGCGCGAAATGTGTCCCCCGTCCCCCCCGTGAACTTATTAAAAATATTTGTGTAAAAAAGAAAAAAGTAAACAAAAGATAATTTTTCTTATACATATGCAAATGAAAAAATATTCATAAGACGATCCTATAAAATATAAATATAATTATATTTTGCTTTTTTTTTCTTTTTTTTCTCTATTTTGTTGTTGTTGTTCCATCTCCAAAGCTTTTATCGAACGCGCGATGACTTGAAACCAGAGAATGCATGCTCTCGGTGTGTGGTTAACATTATACCGTGAATGATCTTCACCGCTGAATCTTACGGTATTGAAATAATAATAAGAGCGACGCGTCTGAAAACGAAGCAACATCGTCGTCGTCGTCGGACAGACGAGAGGAGTATCTCTTTTTCTTTTTTCTTCTTTCTTTCTTCTTCTCTCCCTCCCGTGCTATCTTTACCTTTTTCCCTTTCCTTTAGTACTTTTTTCTCGCTCGGCCAGCATATTCGGTACGGTGGCGGTTCTACGTTTCAAAATGTATGCAAAAGACCGGAGCACCCCGCGCATCCTAACATTGTACACACGATCGAGAAAAGTTATCCTTTCGTCACATATTCCTTACGTAGATATTTTATACAGTAGTAGTAGTAGTAGTAGTAGTAGTAGTGGGGTAATAGTATTACTTTTTCCTTTTTTATTTTGCATTAACGTTAAAACGTTTTGGTAACTATTAGTTTTATTGCATTTCATTTTTGCATGTCTCTAAGAAAAATATTTATTGTTATTATTATTATTATTTTTATTATTATTTTAGTTGGATTATTCCTATGGTTTATGTTTATTGGTCGATATGGTTATTGTACTCGAATAGGGGATGGTAAATGTAGATTTTCAACGGACTGTACTCGGGTCCGGTCGGCGTAGTTACCATCGATTCGTGGTCGCAACTGTTTCGTCGTTTAAAAAAGGAACGCCTCGAGTCGTGGGATGGAAAGACATCTTTTCCCGAACATATATTTCTGTTTGTCCAAGGGACCAAGATACCAGTTTCTCCTCCTATTCTCTTTACAATATGAGGGTGTTTTATATCATCGTTTACACGCTGGACAGTTTCATAATTTTCTACAATTTATTATTATCATTTTCTTAACCTTTCTTTTTATTTTATTCCTTTTTAAATTATTCCTTTTCGTTTATCTGTAAAACGTTAATCATATTCAAACCAATACGATTATCTTTTCAGCAAAAGTGAAAAAAGGATAATTAGTTTACGGTTATTATTTTTTTTGTTCCCTATCTTTTTTCTTTTGTTCTATTTTATTCTTTTAATTTCTATTAAATCTTTTACCTCTCGAAATGAAGTTATTCAATTAATCGTGAATAAAATATAACGCATAATTCGGTCGAGTTAATTTTTCATTTTCTTTATTTCTTCATTCGATTTTTCTTTTTCTTTTTCTTTTCGATTTTTACGAAAGATTCGTCCTTGAAACCTTGAGCCGAGATGGTTTCATTCGTAAAATTAAAAAAACAAAGAAAATAATTTCGATCGATGATAGAGTAATTTTCTCTCTTTTTATTATTAATTGTTAATCATCGATATTATTAGATAAAAAAAAAATGGAGTGAATGAAAGCGTGTGAATACACTTGCGGTTTGTTTTTTCTCATTTTTACAAGAGTATGAAAATCTTGTCGGTAACTGTACTTCGTGCTTAACCCGTGCTTCCGGGTACAGGGAAGTGGATCCACCTCTCTTGCATATTGATTTACGATAATTTCATTATTTTCTCCCGCCTTCTTGTAACAGATTAATGCCACTTTTGGACCATTTCGCGGTACTCCAAAAGAGAGAGAGAGAGAGAGAGAGAGAGACGGAGTGAGACAGAGATAAAAAAAGAAACTATCGCCATTTTCGATGACATTATTAAGATAATTGGATTACTTTGTAATCGTTTAGGTTTAAAATTTCGTTGATACTACCTATCATATAAAACATTAATTCGATTTAAAGGATTTATTTAGGAATTTTATATAATTATATTTTTACCGTTACTTTTACTTTTACTTTTACTTTTTTTTTTTCTTTTCTTTTCGTTATATTCGAGTTAGGAGTTAAAAAATGGACGGACAAAGGAAATAAGAAGGAATGAGAAGGAAAGAGATAGGGATGGTGGAAGGAAAAGGGAAAGAAAGCGAACGAGTCAAGGGGAGCGACGAGAATTTTATTGGCTCTGACTTTGCCGCTCCCTAACGTCTTTCCTTTTTGCTTCCCAGATTTTCATATGTTTTCATCCGCTCGGAAAATTAGGACGTTATATGCGAATCGGACGAAGAAAGTATGTAAGTAAGAAAGTAAGAAAGAAAGAAAGAAAGAGAGTGAGAGAGAGAGAGAGAGAAAAAGGGGGAGGAGTGAAAGATAGAAAGAAACTTTTTCCAGAAACGAAGGGTGGTAAAGGTATCTTTTGGAGATATCTTGAAAACCGTAGGTACACGGTTATTGGCTCTTTAAAACGGGTTATTGACTCTTACTTTGTAGTTACACATTTGTGTTATATGATATCAGTAAGAAAATCTTGATGAAAAGTGCCAATGTTCTGTGGAATTCTCATATTAGTTACGATGAAACATTCTAATACCGATTCGACAAATATGCATTCATATAAAATTTTACAAAAGATAATAAAAAAGAAAGTTATGTGGAAGAATAAGATGAGGAATGCTAAAAAGAGAAAAACAATGAAAAAAAGGGAGAGAGAGGAATATATTAAAAATGATTTCTCTGAGAGGAAAGAAAGAAAAAAAAGTGCATTTCAAAAAAGAACGAACGGACACATTTTGTTTTTTTGTTTTTGTTTAAATAGAATAGGACATACGGGAGAAGTATACATATCAAATAAAATGCGAAAACGAAAAGAGAGAGAAGAAGAAAGTAAGAATATATTAAAACTATTTTTCGAAAAAAAAAGAAACAAGATTGCATGTTTAAATTAGATTATAACTATACACGATCATATCATTAAAATTATATCTCTCAGGGGGGCCCGGGGAAAATAAATCAAATTTAAAATGACGTAGTATAAAAACAAAAGAAACGAAATGAAAGAAGGAAAGGAATATGAAGAAGCCATTTAAAGAAAGGATAGGAAGAGAAACATAGATTTTTCTGTGGAACATCCTCCCTGCGTCATCTTGGAAGGAAGGAGGCAAGGAAGGAAGGAAGGAAGGAAGAAAGAAAGAAAGGAAATTCAAGGATTGACTTGGTTGGGACGACTTTCGACGTGGATACATTCGCCGCAGGAGGGTGCACATAAAAAACATATTTTGAGGTCTTGCCAGGAACGTGGCAGGGTGGACCTACGCTGTAATATATCAGCCAAGATCGATACTATTCCGCAGACTTTGGTTGTTCAGAAACCTTCTACGAATCCCCTTCTCTCTCTCTCTCTCTCTCCCTCTCTCCATCTCTACCTTACCGTCTTTCTCTCTGTTACTCTATCTCTCTATCTCTTTCTCTTTCTCGAAGATATCTCGAAGTTCGAACATCGAGAACACGGGGATAAACCAGTCCTGAATATAACGTGGATTGTCCGACGTGTTCTTCGCGAAGGTGTCTTACTTCGTGCGAAGTACTTGCTAGTTACACTCGAAACCGTTACTCCCACACTGACTCCTATTCTCGAACCACTCTCGAATCATGGGAAACGAGTATCGATTCGGACAAACAAATAAGTCCGAGTAGGAGAGAGAAAGATCGAAATATAAGAAAAGAAAAGAAAAGAAAACAAAACAAATAGGGAGAGAGTATTTTCTACGATAGGAACACAGAATACGTAGCTGAGGAACGTTTCGACGAGGAATTATGTGTTTTCGAAAAGAGGATAACGAACGAAAGTACTCTTGAAATATCGTCTTGTGTGTATATCCCAGAGACGTAGAAAGAATAAGGGTAGAAAGAGAGAGAATGAAGAGGGAATGAAGAGGGTAAAAGAAATCAGATCGAACAAAAGCCTCTTACCTGATGCGACTCGCGCGAAGTCTGGCCCAAAACTGGCACCCTTTTTCGATAAGGGGAAAGGGCAAGCGCTACCAGGTACGATATAACTACCAACCGTTTCAACCCTTTCCCTTTCTCCCGTCCCTCTTTCTCTTACTCTCTCATACAACAACGTATACTTATATAAATTCGATCACTTTCACGCTCAAGTTTTATTGTATTATTTTACACGTTTTTTTTTTTTATACATAATTTGTATCTATCTTGTTTGTTTGTTTATTGGAACAATCATTTTTTAATCAAACTTTATTATATGTATATCGTTTATTGATACTTATAATATTTACATATACATTTTTGTATTTTTCATATTTAAATTAATCATCTATCTCACTCTCTCTCTCTCTCTCTTGGTATACTCTCTCATATACGTACACGAGATAGCTACGTATAAGAAGATTTGATCACTTTCACGATCATTCTTTCTTATCTCCTACTTTTTATCAATTTCATTTATCCAGCTCGTTTAGAATAATAAATTTACATTAGTAAAATACTACATATTATGTTATTTTTTGTTTTGTTTTTCAAGTATCTATCTTGATACTAATATATCTCGTAAAAAAAACACTTTGTTATTTTTTTTTTTTTGTAAATATATATCTATATATTCGTAATATTTAAAATAAATTTTCGTCCATCCCTATACGTCTATCCCTTTTCTTTCTCTTTGGATGTATCTATGTATACAATTTTTACAGATATAAATTTCTATCTCCATTTTGGAGGATAGCTATTCCAATGGCAAAGTTGTCATTCGACACGAAGAAAAAGTAAGAAAGAGCGAAAGGTAGAGTGAGTGACGGAGTGAGAGAAAAAGAGAGATGATGTTGAGAAACGTAGGATTCGAGAAAAATTCAGGAAGGAGACGATAGCCATGCGCGATAGTGCGAGAATTCGTGCGGGCCATTGGGCATAGGTCAGGCAGAAGCCAATCCGACGAAACTCTCAGATATATGATAAAAATTGACTGGAGGCAGGCCTTCTTCTCGCACCCTTCGCGACGTTTTCTCGCACGGCGGACTTCGAATTTTCGTCCTTCCCTTAAATCCTTGGGATAACGTCTCGCAAAAGCCCTCTTCTTCTCCCTCTCCCTTTCTCCTCTCCCTTCCCCTTTCTCTCTCTCACACTCCTTTATATGCCTATCCATACAATTTATACATACATATATATAGATATATAAATCCATCCGTACATACATTTATACATAGTATACATGTATGCATACAATCATCCATTCATACATAAATACATACATACATATATACATATTATATACATATATAGATATATATATATATATATACAGAGAGAGAGGGAGAGAGAGATTTTCATCCCCTTTCTTTTTTTACCATCGACGATAGCACGCGCAAAAGTCTTAGGTGCTTACGAGGAGGAGAGAAAGGAAAGTAGAAAGAGGATTCCGCTCGAGATATCCAAGCATCCGATCGAAAAATGATGATCTAATGACTCGCATCTGTGTGAAAGCCCTCCGATGACGTCATTCTACTCAGTCATCCTCCTTTCTTTCTTTCTTTTTTTTTTTTTCAATAATTTTTTTTCACATCCCGTATCTTGTTCTAACGGTTTCGCAGTGACTATTATTATCCTATGATAATAAATATATCGTTTTTAATTATTATTCATTTATATGTGGGATTGTATATAAGTAAAAGAAATATCGTAATGTGTGTATTATTAATTATAATTAATATTTATATATGTATGCACCGATTAAAATTTACGTAGTAATGTCTGAAGATACGGAAATAAAATGTCACGTACAGCTGTCATCCATGCACCGACACGAACGATAAGAATATCCACCCGAGATGGAATTTAATATCGGGGAAATCCATTTTCGATGGTGTTCAGGTATTATGATTCATCTTGGACGAATATGTACGCCCTATCGTACGAGTATAAAACGCGAATCGTCTTTGGTAAGTCCGAGTGTAAAAAAGTAAAAAAAAATAAGAAGAAAACAAGAAATTCAATGCGAACCACCAGCCTTTATTTTAATACTCTCTCTCTCTCTTTCTTTTTCTTTTCTCCCTAGATGTGCATTTCTCTTTTTCTTTCTCTTTAAGTTACTGTTTCTGTTCTCTTTCTCGATACCCCCACCCGCCCCCTCCCTCTCGCCAGAACTTGCGCTTATCCATAGTGGGAAAAGTAGTAGAAAGGTGTGCAGAGGTGGATGGTCGGCAAAAAGTTAGCGCGAAACCCGCGAAAGGAAATTTCTTTTGCAGCGTATAGGAAATATTTTGCAAAGTCCCGCAAAGCTGAGGGAAATCCGCAACGTGTGTGATATCGCTACGAAGTAGTGAAAGTTTTGTCAAGTTCTTTATTTAACGATCTCCTACGAGGTGCACGAGTGCAAAAATATACGTACGTGCAATATACAAATACGCATACACGTTTGTATCTACGTATGTATGTATGTATGTATGTATGAAATATAATGGTTTAAAGGATTCCTTCTTACAAGGATATGCAAGAAGAAAAAGAAGAAGAAGAAGAAATTAAAATTGATTACGTTCTTTCTTTACAAATAGATATTAGATGTATTAGAATATAATTGAATAGACAATGAAATATTAGATAGAAATGTTGAATGTTTTAAAGTGAAAAAGGAAAAAAAGACGTGACAATGAAAAAATGGGGAAGAAAAATAAAAACAAATAAATAAATGGATCGTTATATTTTTCTCTATTTACATCGGGGATACCGAACGAATATTGTTCGATAACACGCGAAGATATAAAACAAACGGGATAGAGGAGCAACGAGGTAGAGAAAAGAAAAGCGCATCCGGATATCGATGCAACAACAACGGTTGCAAGCTCGCGGCATATTTCGAAGCATTTCTTCGAAATATACCCAGCCGCTTTTCCGATGCTGCTGCTGCTGCTGTTCTTGTATTTTTCGTCGTCTTCTTTGTTATTCAGAGAACAAACGTACACACACACCCATACATATACACACACACGCGCGTTCGCAAATACATAGAAAGAGAGAGAGAGAAAGAGAATTATAGAAAGAAGGCAATAGATGTTCGGCCTGGTCGGGGCCATTTTTGTATTTGTTTGAAATTTTAATGTGGTCGCGAGCCGGGACGTGATATAACACATAACTGTGTGTGGGGTGCGTGAAACCGAGCGAGAGAAAAATAGAGAAAATGAGAAGAATAAAAGAGAGAGATAGAGAGAGAGAGAAAGAAAAGAATGAAAGAAAGAAAGCAAAAAGAAAGTGACGAAGAAACGGTGCTCAGGGATGGGAGTTTCGTAGCGAGCGTAAACCGGCGGCCATTACCTTCGATTTTGAAATAAATTGCGCGCCATAAACAGGGTGGTCCATAAGAATACATACGACCGGCTTACCACGAAGGTACCCAATGTTCTGAAAATGTAGCCCCGCTATGCTGATATCGATCCTACCACCACCCCCTCGCGTGCCTCTCTCTCTTTTTATCTTTAGTTCTTTTTTTTTTTTTTCCTTTTTTCGTATCCCCGACGAGTATCCAGGACGGAAGGGACACAGATAGAGGAGGAAGGTTGGGTTGGCTTAATTTCGGCCTGTAGTCGAATTCAGCCCTTTTCAAGAGCAACAGAGAAAGAGAAGTACTACGACGACCTTTGACGACGACGACGACGACGACGACGACGACGACGACGACGACGACGACGATTCTTTTCCTCTTTTTCTCTTCTTTTTTTTTTCATCCTCTCTATCTCTTTCTCTATTTCTCCCTCTTTCTTTTTACCTCTGATATCCGTCGAGCAAAAGTCCGGGACCCGTCAACGTTACCAAAAGACTTTCCTGAATTTTTTACCCAACCGCGCATAAACGCAACCTACATGTATATTATACTTGTTCGTTTTCAAACGTTATTTTTTTCTTTTTTTTCTTTTTTTTTTTTTCATACGAGAGTGCGTATTTGAAGATTTTGCCGCTGCGTTACACGTTTAGTATATATAACTTATCTCGTTTATTTTTCATTTCGTTCATACAATTCGATTTTTGTACTTTCCCTATTTTAATTTTGTAATTATTAAATCTCATAACTTGTATTATCTATTCGAACAATATATCGTAAGTTCGGTTCGTGATACTAGCTCGTTTTCAAGATATTATTCATACGAGAAAGATTATTTTTCATTTTGATTATGTTATTCGATTTATTTTTTATCTCTTTTCTTTTTTTTTCTTTTAGATTAAGATACGTGGGCGAAAATTATTGGCAAAAAATATATGATATGATATAAATTTGATTAAATTATTTGTCAATTTATTTGTAAAAATATTTTGTTCTTTTCATCTGGGATCATCTATTCGAGCATAGTTATTTCGATTTGAAAATAATTTATTTTCAAGAGACGAATGAGATAGAAAAAATATCTCAAGGAAAAGGATAAGAAAGAGAGAGAGAGAGAGAGAGAGAAAATGACTTGATCCTCTTATATAAGCTGGAAATTAAAGTCCCGAGATGGCTGCGCAAGTTTTTTCCCATGCTCGCGACTCCTAATCCCTTCTTTTCGCATTAGGATAGTCTTTGTGCTTTTGCCACGATAGAAAAGGGAAAGCAAGCATTGGCGAGAAAAGGATGGAGCTTTCGAAAATGGCCGCTGCTACCTACCGATAAGAAGGACGTTCCGCTGTCCGAAGGAAGGGCTCCCTCGACAAATGGCACGTCACGATTCTCGTAAATCAAAGCCCTCACCGCAGAGGACCACAGGACTAGATAACTATTCCTGTTTTTCTTTTTATCCCTGGTATACTTTCTTTTTTCACACCCTTGTTGTATATCTTTTTGTTGATTTTTGTTTGTTATTTTTTTTATTTCCTTGCCATTTTCCATATTATTACCATATTTCGATGTACAATATCATTATATCCTTTTTTATTTTATTTAATTCATAAAAGATAACAACGCGATTAATCGCTTTTGTTATTTTATTCATTTTTGTGTCATAGATATAACATATTTTTAATAACGTAAAAGAATGAAATAATTAATGAAATATATATGTTCATTGTGTCAATAATTATTACTATCGGTGATAAGTAGAAATATTGATAAATATTGATAAACATTGATTTTATGATTTATTATATATTTTACAATTATTTTGTATTATATTATAAGTCGTTAAATCAATTTTTACAAATGAAAATTATCATCACGTTATTTGAAGAAATTATTTGAAGAAATGATTTATTTAATAATCTTTATAAATAACGAAAATTTAATAGATTTATAAAAGCTTAGTTAATTACTCCTGTTATCTCATTCATCTTTGAGATAAATTGAAAACAGAATAAAGAAACGAAACAAATAAAAAAGAAGCAGTAGTAAAAGTATTTCTTTAAGTACGAGAAGTAGGGAAAAGAAAGAAAAAGAATATATTCTCCATTATAACCATGATACATATATCTTTCTCTCTCTGTATATATATATACATACATATATCTGGTAACGAGTATCTCTTTCATTCTCGATGAAGTTCCTCTGATCATTGAGTCATCCATCGTGGACCTCGTTAGCCGAGATAGCGAAGCGTAGGTAGGTACGTAAAGATACGTAAAGGTACGTAAAGGTACGTAAAGTTACGTAAATGTACGTATAGTAGGTATCTACGTATACATATAATACATATACATATACATATATATACAAGTGTCTCGAGTTCGTTTTCACGTGGATAATGCAAGAAGAGAGATCCTTTGAACTTCATAGTGTTCGGGCAAACGGGCACGACGATGGACGTGAATTCATCGTGTTCCTGATGAACACGAACCAACGAATGAACGAAGGGTTCGTTTGTGATACTCACCTTACTATTTTATTCTATCCTTGGTTATAGAGTTACCGGTCTCAGGTACCTACATAGGTAGTATGATGAGGAATAACGCGAATACGTGCGATTATTCTCTGAGATCGAAGAGGGTCAAAAGACGAGAGAGAGAGAGGGAGGGATAGAGGAAGGGGTAAACGAGGAAAAAAAGGGTTCACGTGGGGTGAGAAGGAGGAGGACCGTTATGCGAGGAAAAGAGTTTGTACAGGAGAAACTTTAAATATTCGAATTAAACCCTTTTGCATTCTTCCATTCTCTCTCTCTCTCTCTTTTTCTATCTTCTTCTTTTTTTTTATTATTCGTATACCTGAGCCCACGTGGTCCCTATTATTTTATTCTCTCCTCCTTTGCATCTGGCATATATATATATATCCTTCGATATAATGTTTCCCCGTGGCAGAACTTCGCCCATGTAAAATTATGTTAATGGATTATCCTTAAGGGTTGCCACGAAAACATAGAAAGAGAGAAAGAGAGGGAAAATGATTTCCAGGTAGTCAGAGAGACACCCCTGTTGTCGAACTTTTTTTTCTCTCTCTTTTTTTTTTCCTTCTATCTTCCTTCCTTCTCTTTCTAGCAAGGCCCTTTTTCACAATCCTTTTCCTAGTTGAAGGAAGTAGGCCGTATTGGCTCGATGTGTAACGATACCGAATAACTCAGGTACCGCGTGTGTTACGATGCGCCGAAGGGATGCATCGATGTCGAGAGAACGACAGATGGGGTTAAAAAATAGTCAAGAGAGAGAGAGAGAGAAAGGATTAGGGATGCGTCGAACTATATTATCGATCTTTTACTTCCTTTTTTTTTTACCAAAGACTACTCTCTAACGGTAGTCTTTGGAATTTTTATTTAGGTTAAACTACTATTGCTTTGATATCCTATTTTATTTTGATTATTATATTCATTTTTATTTTATTTTAATTTTTTTTTCTTCGTAATTATTTAGGATACATCGATTTTGGTATCCGTAAGTCTTTTGAATTTTGATTTAATCGTTAATTCAACTGCAAGCTTCGATATATATTTTTTAATGTGTTATTTTTTTTAATCGTATTATTTATATAGATACTATGGTACGTGTATTTTATCATGATATATTTGAATAATTAATTATTCGAATGAAATTGTTCGATAAGATTCAATCGATTAATTTCTAGGTAAAACCTTTTTCTCTTTTAATCATTATAGTATCGTGAAAAATATTTCGATGTATATATATACTAATTAATTAGAATTAATTATTTATCCTTAAGACAAAGTGTTACTAATCATTTAGAGATTGTAAATGATCAATCCCTTTGGGATTTAATTTCTAGTAATTATCCTACATCGAAATAGTTTAGTATAATTAGTTGAATCAGATCGTTTAGAGGACTATAGCGATATCTGGGATGATAATAAATGATCACCACTTGAACTTACTGTAAAATGGCCTACAGTTTGACAAGTGAATCCACTCGAGGTAATTTGGAAGCGGGAACCCTTTTCTGAAGAGCGAGAAAGTAATAGAAGGTTCTTCCTTTCTTTCCATTATTTCTTTTTCTCTTTTTTTTTTTTTTGATTCGACAATGAAGATTTCGATCAGTTAGAAGGATATCATTCGAGGAAGAAAAACTCTCTCTGGCAAACGTTCGCTAGTCGTAGTAGTAGTAGTAGTAGTAGTAGTAGTCAGGAGATTTCGGATAATTCTTAAACGCGTTCGAGCGAACTCGAGGGTTCTAAAGATGCCCGAGATAAGGTATTCAAAACGTTTCGAGTATTTTAAAGGTGAGTTTGCGTGTTGCCTATCTCACTTTACTTTTACGCCATCTTTCTCTCCCTCCCTCTCTCTCTCTCTTTCAGTATAGGATCACACGCGAAAGATTCCAATTAGAATCATAATTTGAATATTTATGAGTTTGTATTCATGGGAATGAAAGAAACAAAGAAGGAAAGAAGAGAAAGAAAGGAAGAAAAGAAAAACACAAATTAGGTGAATTCATTTTCGAAAAACGATCGCAACAAGTGGATAAACCGATAAGTCATCGAAAAAAGACCCTAAATTCGGTTGTTCGTGTATAGGTTGGTTCGAAAAAAAAAAAAATAAAAAAAAAAAAAAAGAAAATTGCAATAGGCATAGAATCAGATAGGACCACTTTAGTTGTATTATTGAGTTCTTTGTCGCCAATTTCTCGCTCCCCGCCCTGGTTTGGTGTCGGTTTTCAGGTTTTTTCACCCAAAACCACCCTTGGCCTATTGTGTCGTCAACGGTACGTTCGTTTTTTTTCTTCTTTTTTTTTGCTTTTCCCTGAAAAGCGCGTAATCCGGCACGAGGGGTGAACTCAAGCACTTCGATTTTCGTTAGTCTCTGCGAAGCAGGTTGGTCACTGCAGGTTACTCTCTTCTACCCTTTTCAAATAAAACAAAAAATGAAAAAGTAAATAAATAAATATATCAATACAAATCGTCAGACAGGTGTGTGTATATGAACAAAAAAATGTAAATTTGTAATCTTCATTCGATTAATTCTTTTCTTCCGAAATTTTTTCTATTTTATTTATTCGAATTTAAAGTCATAAAAATATATAAAAAATTCATCTTTTCATATAAGAATGATTATTTTATTTCAGTAATAAAGAATTAAATGTTATCGTAAAAATCAATTCAACAAAATCAAGCACATGTTTTAGAATTTCTAAAGAAGTTAATTGAATCTTTGAAAAAAAGGGTTGAAAGATTCGAGGTAAGAAAAAATGTGAAGAACAAAGAGAGCCAAACAATTTCATCTCTTCTATTTCTTCTTTTTATTTTTTTTTTTTAATTAAATTTATTTTTTTTTTTCGTTCATTTTTTCTATTACAGATCATTTTGAAAAAGTTACCACCAGGTGACGAGAGATTCGATCGGTTTCGCTTTTCATACAGGAAATTAGAAGACGCGTCATCTGGTTCTGGTTTAGTAAAAGTAGCAACCCTTTACCCGAACTTCAGGGTTGCTTCGCAGCGGGATAAAAATAAATTAAATTATATTTTTTTCCTTTCTTTCTTTCTTTCTTTCTTTCTCCAACTGACTGCTGTCGTTGCTGCTGTTTTGGTAATAGTATTAGTAATAATACATATATACATATATATACGTTGCATTTTGCATCTGAGGTAGTCACGAATACACACACACACACAGAAACTCACACGTACGGACGTACAAATACAAATTCACATATTTACGTATTCGACATCTTTAGCACGAAAATTTTATCGCGTGTTCGTATTTACATCCTAGGTAGTTTCTACTATACACATAGACATGTAAAAATTTATAAACCCATACAAACACAGGATAGTTCTATGATCGTAATACTTTACACTCTAGGAACACGTGGTCATAGGCGTCTACATTTCGTCGCTACTATTTCAAACAACGACCACTCGTAAAAGCGGATATTTTCTAAAATATAAACTTATATATATATATGTGTGCGTGTGTGTGTTGTATACATGTATATATAGATCTATAGTTGATCTATAAGGTTTGGAAGAACGTTGTAAAGAAGACGTTTACTTTACCCACTTTACATACATATACATTGGTTCAAGGAAAAAGTTTCTTCGTATTTTAATAGAAAATTTTGCACAAATCTTGTTTAATATTTCGTAACTAGTTTTCTTCATATAATTTTATAAACGCACGTAATTATTATCAGATGCCATTAATATTATCAGAGAGTCATGCGATTTTAAAGTAATATACGAACAAACATTTTCCCCGTTTCAATATTAATAATATTTACGTATGTATGTGTGTATACATGTACAAGTTAATGAAACATTTTCACATTCAACCATTCGTGCTTCTAATTAAATTTTCTTACAACGTATTCGTGTCATACTAACGAGTAGAATCATCCAGTTGCATTCCCCATTCCTCTTGGAGATGTGAATTTTTCATATATGATCTCAGTTACGTTTCGAACTTGCTTAAGGGAAGATCGTGATCGTGTGTGAAGATCTTGAGGAAGAAAATTCGTACGAATTAATTGTACTTCTGTTTCTCTTCATTTTTTTTTCTCTAATCAAGGTATACTTTACGAAATTATTATTAATCTAATCAACTTTAAATTAGATATAATGGAAATCGAAAATCTCGTATATAATCGGAGTTGAAGATTAAAAATTAGAGACGTAGATTGGATGATAATGATGATGATTATGATAATGATGATGAAAATAACAACAACATAGATTTAATGACGTACTAGTTGTTCTTAAATAGACATTGTCGTATCCGTTGGATTAATATTACATAAGTTTGCCAAGATAAAACGTGTAATTATCTAGAATGTTACGAGAGTAAGGATTTATCATTGGTTTATTGTCAAGTTGGGATGATATTCTCGGTTTAACGATACGATTAATTAATTTATTGACGTAATCCTCCTATCTCGGTTGTTGTACTTTTTCTTTGTAGCTTGCTTTTTTATTTTTACAAATTGTCAGTATTATTCCAGTAGAAAATATTGTAACACTCGATTTAAAAACGATCTCTGATAAAATTCTTGATTGTTTTTTTTTTTGGCGGGGGGAGGGGGTGGAAGAGGGTGGAGGGCGATGGGGAATTTTTATTTATATTTCTTATTTTCAAATTAATATTTTCTTAAGAAAATGCTATTGATCGAAGGATCAAAGGGTATACTCGAACGTTATTTGAGAAAGTGTGCTTGGAAATTATAATTACTATGCATTTGTGTGGTATTGAACTCGAGTAATTGACCGTTTGCTTTGCTTGCAACGTGACGTGCCGGGGAATCAATATTCTCGTGATTAGCGTAAAAGAAAGGAGAGAGAGAGATAGGAAAAAAAAAAGGAGTGTAAGAGAGAAAGAGAGGGAAGTGAAAAAAGTAAGAAGGAAAATGTCGAGGGTGTATTCTTTTAACGGTATTGTAAAATATACGTATATGTATACGCGATTATACACGTACATACGAATGTAGATGTCACGTATGAGTCATACACAAATTCAGATTAAGAATGTGTATAACACGTATACAGGAACGAGCCTATACGAGAAGAGTTCTAGTGGGTGCTCCTGCTTGGTCAGCATTGAGAAGGGGTGAGGTCACCCCACGGTCCGGTTGGCCAATAGGGCGGCTCTATTTTTTTTTATCAATACCACGTACAGCTTGGGGAGGTTGGACGAAACGGGGGTCCAAAGTGAAATGGCGGACACGATAGACATTATTCGTAGCGTTTGAGATTATCTTTCTTTTTTTATCTTTATTTTTTTTGTTTGTTTTATTTTTATTTCAATGGAAATATGACGCGCGAAATAGAAATTATACAGCAAAGAGAGATTTATTACGGTTGTGGAAGAAAATAAAATATGAGCCGTGGTGTGGTAAGAAGGAACGATGAGATTGCGAAATTCTAGGATCGAACTTTCGACCTTTTCGGTAGTGGTGGAAGGTTATTTTTGCTAAGGAAGAAGGGAAGGGCTTTGCAAAAGAGTAGAGATAGAAATTGTTAGCTTAAGAGGTTCCGGTTTTGAGAAGTGTGATATCTTTAAGATGATTTGATTTGCCGGATAACAAAACGATTGTTCGAGACTTTTAACTAAACTTTAATGTTACTCTAGCAATCTTGATGTTTTCCAAGGTCGTGTTATTACCTTGAAGAAAGAAAAGTAAGAAAGTGGTTCGTACCAGTTTAGCAGTAGTCCTTCTTGAATTTGATAAAAAGGTTAGGGTTGAATCTTGAAATAGTGTGGCGTGTGCCCATAGTCCATTTTTTGACCCGTAAGAAAAGGCCGACGGAAGTTCAGGCTGACCCCCTTCTAGGGCAAGACCCTAGAAAAACCCTTTTCAGACGTGCCTTGAAAACTTTCAAGAAAACGAGTTTTGACATTTCTTGACCACGTGCCAACACACCTCTTTTCGACCCGTCGGCTTATTTCATCTCTTAAACAACCTAGTCCCTGTGTATATTCAATATACATGTATTTTTACGTACATATGTATGAGTGCGTGCGCGTCTTTCTTTCTCAAAAAAGCATTTATTCTGACAATTCGATAAGTATCAACTGAGATTTACGATTTTTGATCGAATTTGTTCGTAGAATTTCGTACCCTATAAGATGTATACTTTAAAGTGCTCGAGAATATTTGTCGATAAGAATTTTTCGTGACGTCATCGTCCGAGGAATGGACGAGTTTCTCGACAATATAAAAGACGATTTCGAATAGTGCGGCACAAAACATCACTTAGAGAACTCCCGGATCCCGTAGCGCAAACATGCTAATGGAGGAGCCTTCAAGTATAGTGGTAGTAACTTATACACACTTATACGAGTTATACTCACACAGCTTTAGAATTTACATCGATGAAAATATACATCGATGATAACCCGACACGATTCCCTTTCCTTTCCTTTCTTCTCCTTTCCTTTCCTTTCCTTTTCTCCTCCATCCTTTTTCCTTCACGTAGATGGGAAGAATTCGCAAAAATATCTTCCTTGGACAATATCTTGAGAAGACGTCTCTGAAAAAGACACTTTTTCATTCTTCCTTTAATGGTCGCAAATTATTGACATTATTTTTATCATTCCTGTAAATTATCAAAATAATCTTTTTTTATTTAATTTTTATATACAATTTCGGGTTATCTGAAATATTCTCGTTGATTTCTAAATGTACGTATTAGAAAGATTTCGATTTTTAACACACTATTTATCTCCAGTGAATTTTAGCGAATACAGAAAACTAAGTGAAATAATTTTAGAAAAGTTAAAATGTTAAAAAACTATTACGTTAAAAATATTGAACGATAATAGAGTCTATTACTCCTCCATTGTAAAGCCTGTTAAATGTAAATTATTCGATTTGATTAGAAAAAAAAACAATTATTAATTTAGGTACGTTCCACGTGTGGGTATGCTTAAAAAACGTTTGAAATAAAATGATTAAAGGTAGGCGGAGGCCTATGGGGATTTCTTGTCGTTTCACGAAAGGATCGAGGACGAAACATAACTCGTCCCTTGGTACTCTCCACGTGCATACATTCTTACAATTCATACATGTATGTATATTTCCAGTTATATCGAATTCACGTAGATGTTATATGTATATGTATTATCTATATACAAATATATGGCTGTCCTAGAGGCCGTCCCAGGATTCGAGTTATAGATCAAAACGATGTACCAATTCCACGAGGGTGTATCCTTAGCTTTGAGATGAGAAAAGGATAGAAAAAAAAAAAAGAAGAAAAAGGAAAGAGTAAGAAAGAGAGAGAGAGAGAGAGAGATAGGGGAAGCAAAAAAAAAAAAAAAAGAAAATAAGAGCGATTCTTGAATTTGAATTTAAATTCCGAATTTTCTTCTCGTTCCCACGAGAACAGCCACGAAGCTCCCTTGGTCAGCGTGGGATGCAGTTTTCGGTCCTGACGTCCTTCAATTTTTGAACAGGATCGGCTTGGGTTGTCCCGCGGGACGAGCAACTGAACGCGAAGACCTTTCTAGACTTCTACATATATATATATATACTTGGATGTATATATATTTGGAGAAACGATGGCTCCACCCTCACTGTAAACTCCAAATAACCCTATAAAGCTACATCGCCATGTCGCCATTTTCGAGTTATTTGCGGAAAAACGCGTGTCTCCTTCCGTTTATATACCAAAAAGAGAAACAGAGAATAAGAGGAAGAGAGAAATATAAATAGAAGAAATTAATATTAGAATTAAATCATATTCGATAAATCGTTTCTTTGTTTTTTTTCCAAATCGATATCCTTCTAAAAGTTCTCATATATTTGTTTCCCTACCCCCCCGCCCCGTCTTCCGCCACAGCCCATCTCTTTTCACGACACAGAAACGTCCTTTCGAGCTGGTCGAACATGCAATAGACGTGTCTCGTAAATCTCGAGAACTGTGGATGACTTCCGCGATCCTATCCGTGGTTTTTCACACTCGGGAAACTAGTAGAAAGGGTTTCCCAAGGAGTAGTAATAGCAATAGTAGTAGTGGTGTAGTAGTATAGTAATAGTAATAGGATGTTCTTCTCTCCCTATATACTCACGAAAGCTGTTGGACTAAAAGATAGAAAGAAAGAGAAAATAAGAGAAAGGAAGAAAGGAAGAGAGAAATCCGTTGCAAAAAAAAAAAGAAATGTGTAACGCCGCACATGTAACCCCCTTTTTGGCAAAAGAGACCGAAAAAAGAGTAAGAGGGGAGAATCAACCGATCGATAGATCGAACATTTAGAGAAGAAAGAAAGAGAGACAGAGAGAGAGAGAGACAGTGATAGTAAAAAAAAAAAAAAATTTGAAGAAGAGAGAACCGTCACCCCAGATATCGGGACTGACACTAAATCATTAATTTGCCCAGCTTGTTTCTTTTTTTCTTCTTCTTCTTCTTCTTATTCCCGTCTCTCTCACTCTTTCAGTTTTTACTTGCAGGTAGAACCCTTTTTTTTTTTTCGTAAGAGCAGGTATACCCAAGCTTGCTTTTGTGCGATCATTTCTCTTTCTCTTTATATGTTTGTGTGTGTGTGTGTATCTGTATAAATGTGTACGTGTGTGCGTGAGTTTTTCTGGAGTACGAAAAAAAAAAGTGGCATCGTTTCTTCTCTTCTCTTTTTTCACCGATTGCAGAATCCCACCCCTTCTGTCACGACACCCCGAGAAAAAAAAAACACTCCGCAGTGTCATATCAGGGACTAATATATTTTTGATCGATACCTATAGCGTCATTGAATCGCAGAAATGTTTGAGCACCTTTCTCACGAACCTAGAGAAAGCCGTTGTCCAAACAAACACACCCGATCTATGATACGTGACTTAGGTTTACTTTTCGTTTTTATATTTTTTTTCTATTTATTTCCTATACTCATCGTCTAATAAAAAAGACAGCAAGGAGAAAAAATTCCATCGGATCGATGATTTGTTTAGAAATTCAAATATTACATTATCGTTTAAAATTCTATTCCGCGAATTAAAAATTTATTTTCTCGTCGATGGATCTTGTCATTTTTATAGTATAATTTTTTCTTATAATTTAGTAAAAAAGAAAAGAGAGAGATAAAGGAAAATTCTTAGTTACAGAGCTAAAGGGAAAATATTTCTTCTTACGAGTGATATTTTTATAATTTTTAATTAATTTTCCTCGTCATCCTTGTTTATTAATATTATACTTCGAAGCGTTATTAAAGAGAAAGAAGAAAAAAAAGAAATAATAACTAACGGTATTAGTACGTTACTATTATAATTAATAATAAGACGAAAAACAAACAAAAAAATTATTTCTCTTCTCGACTATATATTATATATTTTTTGTTCTTTCTTTGTCAATTTTTCTTATCATTCTCATGATCTTCCGTATCATACTTCAAAGGGTCGGTGAAGATATATAGGAAGATAGATATTATATAGAGAACTAGTAGCTACATACTTCATCCACGATATTAGGAGAAGAGCTTGTATCGTTCAGGAGGGGTTTTGGTGGAACGAGAAACCCATTAAAGGTTCGAACGCGACTTAATATGCGACGTCACGAAGTCGGATAGAGGAGCTAGGAGGACTCAAGCTGTATTCTCTTTCCTTCCCTCTTTCTCTCTCTCTCTTTCTTTCTTATTCGCACAATACACACCTAATTCAAGTACCATCAGAGGAAAGACGAAAAATCAGGAAATCGGCTTTGGTCCAGATGAAACGCGAAAACCAAAATCCCTTATGTAATCCTTCCTTTCAGCCTTGCGATTTTTTTCTCCCTATATCTTTCTTTTTTTCTCATGCACTCCTATCATACGAATAAGAGAGAGAGAGAGAGAGAGGGAAAGATAGAAGTGAACGGCTTTCTTTCTCACTGCATCAGCGAACCCTCTGTGTGTCGACTTCTGTGCCCCGTCTGTCTTTGAAAACTCGGTGCACCCTTCCAAATTTTTAAGGGTTAAAAACTCGCACTCGACTCGACAATACATTAGAGAAAAAAAGAAGGGAGGAAATAGCGAGAGAGAGAGAGAGAAAGAATGAGCGAGAATGAGAATGGAAAAAAGAAAGAAAGAGAAGGGGTTGTTTTTTCGATCCCCCAAAATTGTCACGATTTTCATTCACCTAGATGGGATGCTGCTGCTGCTGCTCTCTCTTTTTCTTTTCTTTTTTTTTTCTCTTTCCTTTTTTTCTCTCTCTCTCTCTTTATCTATTTATCTATCCATCTCTATCTATATTTCTATCATCTATACACCACCACCTCTTATACATTTTTCTCTTTCATAGAGAAACTGTGAAAATAAATAACAAAATTAATGACAGTCTCCGTGAAAACTGTTTTGGGTTTTGTAGCGCGACCTACCGTTTCATATAGCCCTGTGTCCCTTTTCTTCGCCCTTACCCCTTAACTGGGAATCGAGCAAGGGAAAAAGATGAGTCTACGATCACTCGGCTAGAAATTTATTAGATATTTATTGCTCTTCGGTTTTGTACCATAAAAAGAGAGAGAGAGAGAGAGAGAGAGAGAAAGAAGAGAAGAAAAAAGAAACAAATAAAAAAAACGACAGGATTATTTCATCCTATTTTAGTTCTCAATCGGTGCCTCAAATATTCTTATTAATATTTTTCTATTTTTTCTTTTTTCATGAAAGTATAATTGACGATGTAAAAAATTAAAAGTAAAGAAAAAATGTTTCAATTCTTATCGGGATGCTTGAAATATTGTTATTATTATTATTAATATTTTTATTTTAAATAAATTCAATTTAATTCTAAAGAATTTTTGAAATATTTTGATTAGGTTATAATGTTGTATAACAATGATCAAAATTACGAAAAAATTATAATGATGTTTTTTCAAGTAAAAATTGTAAAGCATCGTAATCGTTATCGGAAGATATCGAAATATGTTTTAAGAGAGTTCATGCGTGAGATAAAATGAACCAGTTTAAGATGTTAAGCGGAAAAGCTTCGTTTAAGAGTTTCGAGGCCGCATTAAATCTAGGAGAGGCCGGAAACGTATGAATAAGGAATGAAAATTAGCATCTTTTCCACTTCTTCTTCTTCTTCTTCTTCTTCTACTTTCTTTCGTTTTTTTTTTCTTTTACTTTCTTTTATTTCTTTTTCTTCTTATTTTTTAATTTTTTTATTTTCTCTCCTCCCTTTCTTCTTTCAACGTGGCGCACACCTAAGCTTGTTCTCCTTTTTTTTTTTCTCGGTCAACTTCTCTTCTTTTCCCTTTCATCGTTTCATTCGTGGTGAACTTTCTCGAGGGACGACGACGACGACGACGACGACGGTGCCGCGAATAAGAGAAAAAGGAAGTCAAAAGGCCGAGAAGAATTTAATATTAAAAAACTGTCATTCTGTGTCGATATGAAAATTCCAGGGATATCAGTTTTCTTCTTCTATTCTTCTTCTTATCTTCCATTTTTGTTTCTTCTTTTGCTCCTTCCTCCCACCTTTTATTTTTCTTTTCTTTATTCAAACGTCTGTTTTCTTTCTTTTTTTTTTTACTTTTTATCACCTGCTCCATTATTCATTCGATCGTACATTTTGTTTTCTAATCATATTTTAATATCAACAACATTTTTATTTAACTTTCGTTACGAGTAATATTTTCATTCGACGAAATAATATACAACAAATTTACAATTGATTTTAATTGAAATAATTCTTCGATGATGTTGTCGAGAATTATTTTACTAAAATACACGATTTATCTCTTTGTAATTTCAAATGTTACAAATATTCGATAATATTTAAATAAATATTAAAACATTGATTGTGTGATTTTGACCGTGTTGCGTTGAAAATTGTGATCCATAACGTTCGTCGTTACTGCATACATGATTCATCTTTGAAGCCTCACTAGTCTCGATTCAGTTAAAGTCGAGTGCGAGGATTCACAATCAGGGAGGGAGAAAGAGAAACAGAAAGAGAGAGAGTAAGTGAGTGAGAGAGAGAGAGAGAGAGGGAGAAGGAATCGTCTAAAATAACGAGACACGTCTAACGGGTGACATCACTGCACTTAATATCGATTCCAACTATTGGAGGAGACCGAAAGTGTTCACGGTGCGAGGTTCGACTTGGCAAGGTTCGACTTGGGCACCCCTTCGGTATCCCTTCTATTTCTTTTTCCAGAGAATTAACAACAAATTTTAAAATAGGACCTATACCCGTAACGTAAGCCAGTGTTGCTGCTCCGATCGGGCGAGTTTAACTCGAAAATATATAGGCAATATTTTAGAAAGCTCGTATAATTTATTTCCGATTCGTGAGAAAGAGAAAAAAGATGGAAAAAAAGGGAGAAGGGTAGTGGTGGTGGTGTTGGTGGTGGGGAGGAGGTGATAGAGAAGGAAAGGATCAGTTAGAAAGAGAGAGAGAGAGAAGAAAATATCGTTTACAAGAGCAACCCTTAAAACCAAGCAAAGAAGAGAGAGTACAAATTTCGATCCCTTTTTTCTTCTTCACACTAATCTCGTAAAGTAACATCAGAGTCAAGCGAGAGGAAGAGTAGATACTTCTACTCCACGTTGTCGAGCGTTTTCATTAAGCGTTACGTCCGCGAAAAAACTCTTTTTCTTCCTGTACTCCTTCACAAGTAATAGAGAGAGAAAGAGAGAGAGAGAGAGAGAGAGAGAGAGAATGAGTGAGTAACATAGTGAGGAAGAGAGAAGTAGAGTGTAGCTGCTAAGGTAGTTTACAAGTCGGTACAGTACGATGCATGCGAGTGTGACTTACCTACGAAAGTACACCGTAAGAGAGAGCAAGTGAGAGAGAGAGAGAGAGAGAGAGAGTAGATTCAAGCAAAGTTTTGGTAGAACGAGCGAGGTGGAAGTTAACTTAACTACTTGAGAGATCGTTCCTTATTGTTAGCCTTTCGTTGGACGACGATAAAAGCGTATAACTACTACTACTACTATATTAAATGAAACTGTGTGACTGATATTTTATCATTTAAGAATGATCAAACATTATAGTAGAATAAAAATAGTCTAATACAAAGCATTTATATTTGTTTTTTTTTTTTCTTGTTTTTTATATAGATATACTAGGGTATTTCTACGGAAGATACTTTCGGTGAGGTAGAACGAATGGTAGATGGTTTCAAACTGAGAGGAAGAGGGAGGGAGGTTTGGGAGAAAGGTGGGTGGGTAGCCCACCTAATCGATCGTGGCTGTCCACCCTTATTAGGGGGTTGGGAGAGTCAGTATATAGCCGAGGTCGGTCGGGGTTACCGCTTTCCACCCCCTCTTCCCTCCCTCTCTCACTCTCTCTCTCTCTCACTCACTCACTTTCTATCTATCTGTCTTTCTCTTTCTCTTTTACTCCTATCCAACGTTACGGTTTCTGCCTGCTTTGCATGGCCGGCAAAGCTTTCCCGGACTGAGCCACCCCTGCCCACTACCACCACCACCACCACCACCACCATCACCATCGTCACCACCACTACTACAGTTACCACCACCACCACCACCATCAGTACTACTACCACTACTACTACCACTACTACTACTACTACTACTTCTATTACTACCTACCATCACCATCACCACCACCACCACCACCACCACCTTCCCCGACCGAAAAAGCAACCCTTAAAATAGGGGCCGAGACCACGGCCATTGTTGCCAGATGCCCCGCGCATTTGCATTTTCCCGCAGATTCCTTGAAAAATGAAGCTGCTCCTCCTCGACGTCTCTCTACCTCCTTTTCCTCCCCCTCCTCCTCCTTCTCCTCCTCTTCTTCCTATTCCTGTGTAGAGTATCACGTGGGTATTAGGCACAATTCCTACTATACAAGCTTTTCTTATTCTTTTTCTTTACTTATCCGCACAGAGATGCTTTGAATATTATTTTTATAAATAGTATCATAAATGAAATGACTTCTTTTTTTTTTTTAAATCATATTAAATTATTAAAAATCTATTATATGATTTATATAATATTTGAAATTTTCACATTTGAATGTGTTCACACACACAAACATTGGTTTTGTACGTTTGGTAGTTGCATTCATTACGTGGTAAATGGATAACAAAAATTGAATATATTCTTATCGATAAATTAGTCGATCTTATTATTATCAAGGCAAACATTCGACCCCGGAAACTCCATCTGTATTTGAACGGGCCTTGTTTGAACGAGACGCGCGAAATCCGTATTTACGCAAAGCCGACGCAACCCTATTGGCCTAGGACTTATATACGAGCTTCGGTACAAAGGACTAAGAACTTGGATACACGAGAAATATGAAGTCGATCCATTTTCTCACTTGCCGGCGTCCTTTCCCTTTTACCTTGTTTACTGTTTTCTAATTCTCTCTTTTTCTTTCTCATATTCTTGAAGCTTTATTATTTTCATATCGAATTAACTTTGTTTCCCAAAGCGATCAAATCAATTTATTTTCGTATCCTTCTTCTTTTTGTTTCTTTTTTTATTATTAGTTCGTATAATTATTTAATTATCTTTTATTATAGCAAAACTACGACTCTCATACTTATTTGTTCGTCGTTAAAATGTTCTTTTTTTTTTATATATATAATTGAACACACAAAAAATGAAATGGCAAACGTTGGACGTTGATTTAGAACGAGGAAAAAATGAAAGTGTCGTAAAAAATTAGAAACAAAGGTAGAAACATTTGTGTACGTATGCGTGTACGTTTCTGTGTGTCTCTGTATGTGTGTGTGTGTTTTGGAAGGTGTGTAAAATCGCGAAGGTGGTGGGCCATCTCTTCCACGGGGTTTTGTGGAATCTCGAGCGATGGTAATGGGAATCGCTTTACAGAGCTGAAGCAGTTTTTTTCCGGAACTGTAACCTGTGATAGATTTTCGCGTCGGGAAAATTTAATGGAAAAATCCGAGGTGTCAGACACAGACATGCCGGCGATACGTCAGGCCATTCACGGCTAAGCCGTCTCTGCGCTTCGATGGTGAAGAGGAAAAAGAGAAAGTGTAGGCGAATGAGGAAGAGTGACAAGGAACTACCAGAAGAAAGTGAACGACGGAAAGAGTGAAATAGAAAAAGTTAGAAGTAACGTATACATGCACTGCTGTTGTGATCTATGCAAAATATGCATCACTCATTCCTTTTAATGTAAATTTAACGATGAAAGAAATATGTTTTATTAGATTAATTTTTTGTTTGTTTTAAATTGTGCAATTAATGTGGCAGTAATTATAACGGTGAACTAAGTAAAGTAATTAGAACTATTGATATTTTCATGATTTATTTGATAATATTTAATAATAATTATATAAATAATTCGCATGAAATCAATTTTCTCATCATTTTATCACTTAATCCGCTTTCATATAATTATGATCACAAATAATATTCTTATATTACATATATAGATAATGAATTAATAAAAATATTTTATGCATATAATAAAAGAATAAATAAAATATTTAGATAGGTCGTATAACAAGTTGATAAGTTATAAAACATTTTTGTATTATTTGAATAAGTCGTGTTAAAAGTAACCTCGTTAAAAAATAAGAGTTTCATGAAAGAGGATATAAGGGGTTGGTAAAACGATAGTCACTCCATCTGTCGTTGAATCTTAGTTCGAACAAGAGGGTGAGAATCCTTTGGAATGGTCGGTAACATAGAGATGGTCTGTAGTTTAGTTCCTAGATCTAGTTCCTATTGCATTAAGGGGTAGGAAGTTTAGACGGAAGGACAGGGTTGTCCAAAGGGTTTTGTTGCTTGTCCCCTCCTATAACGAGCCCCCTTTTGTCGAAGGGGGCATGGCCGGATTTCGTCGTGTAAAATTGGAGACCGTAGGAATGGCAGGGGTGCCATTGATGATGACTAAGGACAATTTTTATTGAAACATTTGTGCTATATTAATATCAATATATTCTTCAATATCAGAATTATTTATTAAATAATATATTAACTTTCTCCATATAAAATAATATTAAAATATTTACACGTTGACGATAATTTAAAAACTAATAAGGGAATATTTTGTTAGTATTCAAATAAAACCAAAAAAGAAAAAAAGCAAATGAAACATTTAAATTTGTAACACCTTGTATATATATAAAGTATCGATAAAACTGTTTAATCGTAATAGAAAATGAATAATCTTTTATCGGAAAGCTTGCACAGAATGGGCATGGGCACGAGC
The DNA here is from genome assembly GCF_010416935.1 of Polistes fuscatus. Lineage (NCBI taxonomy): Eukaryota > Metazoa > Arthropoda > Insecta > Hymenoptera > Vespidae > Polistes > Polistes fuscatus. Next base: position 8,279,387 of record NW_025113151.1, on the reverse strand, counting down.
GAGTTTCGCAATAGGGAGGTCCGGATTAATTTGGCAAATTGAACTGGTTCTTCCATCGAGTCCGATAATTTGGTGACTACCACGCTTCCTCTTCCTCCTCTTTCTCCTCCTCCTCCTCCTCCTCCTCCAGCTTCCAGCTCCTCTTCCTCCGTTTCCTCCTGTTCGGTCTTCTTGGTAGAAGGAAGTACCTCCGTCCGGAGGAGAAGAGGGTTTGCTAGTGTATCCTTGCTTGTCCTCCTTTCTCGCGAGGATTCACGTACCTGCGGTGTTTGACTCGAAGCTGAAGGGAATTCCAGGTTTCCTCGTTCATCGTCTATGTAGCTAGTTCCCTAATCGAATTAGAGGAGTCAGGATATTGCGTGCCGCTATGCCGTTTCTAACTACCCCCCTCAAACCTCCTCCCCCGCCCGCCACACCATCCCTGGACCCGCAATTGTTTTAAGTCGACATCTCCGCCGAATCTCTCCTCCTACTCGTCCTCCTTTTCCTCTTTCCTCTCCTCCTCCTTCTACTCCTCCTACTCCTACTCCACCTTCTATATCTCCACCTCTTAACAGGACATCGAATTTGTACTAAACTATCTGTCGACCGGAATATTGAATTATCGATGCTGTGACTCGTCCTGGTAAAAAGGACCTTCGACGATGACAGCTTCAGCTCCAGCTCCTCCTCCTCCTCCTCCTCCTCCTATTCCTCCCCCCCCCTCATCTCTCTCTTCTCTATCTATTTCTCTCGAAGAGAAATCGGATTTATCATAAACGAATATTCGAGCTCTTACTTCCCCTTCCACCCCCACCTGCCCCCCTCTTTAATACCCCACCACCACTTCCTCCTCTTACTCGTTCGTGTACTTCGCGATACGCGCGGTACGGTATCCTTCGAAGGATACCGACTATGAATATTCGTAGACTGTGAGTTTGCGAACGGAAACTGTTTAGACCCCCCCCCTCCCCCCATATGCGAGAGTTACTACTATACAGTCAGAGATTGTGTTTGTGTATGAAAGAGAGAGGGAGAGGGAGAGAAGATTGGAGGAGGTACACGAGGCTCTAGTTACTGCTTCTATAACGAGCGATTCGAGAGTACTTTTCTTTACAAGTAGACAGCCTTTCGTTTCGAGCTACTCTAATAATAATCCGAATGGATTTTCTTGTAAATACGTTAAATTACGATAACGCATAATCGTATAGTATATATGCCATCGGTTATTATTTTATTTATTATTATTTTAATTTTTATAACATATTGTCTTTATTCGCTGTTTCAAAACCAAAATGATCGAGCACGTAGTGCTTTGTTTGTAAAACGATTAGAATATAAATTTTGTTTGATTTAAAACAGTAAAATAAATCTAACACGCGTTGTTATTTATAAGAGACAAAGATAAAGATAACATGTATACGTATATATTTATATATATATATATAAAGATATATGTATTATATATAAAGAAAGAGGGAGAGAGAACAAAGATGCAGAGAACTTTCACTAACGACCAAAGTTTTTCGGTGTCCGAGACTGGAGCTATCATAAATTCAAAATGGCGGACCCTTTGAGGGCGAAAACAAAAGCCACTCGGGTTCACTGCTAGAGGCACGAGGGGCGGGGGTGGGGTGGTAAAAGGAGGGTGGTGGTAGTACCGGGCAACCCTTCTGAAGTCCTTTCCGGGGAGTCGTGCGGTATGGTAGAAGGAGCAGGGGTAGCTTTCTGAGGGGTCGCGCCACCGAAAATGGCGGACCCAATTAAGTGAGTTTAGACTACCCGTTACGCCTTGATGTACATATATATACATACTGCGTACGTTATGGAAAGCTCTGAGGAGTGAAGAATCGCGAGGAGTCCTTTTCTACAAAGGGTCTTACGAGGCTTGCTGGGTACTCTTTCTTTCTCTCTTTTCTCCTCTCTTTCGTCAACCCCTCTCGATTCACGTTTCGTTGACCACCATACCTACCTACCTCCGTTCCTCGTGGATTTCAAGACTAGACTCTTGTAAGATTAATTGCTTTTTTTCTACTCATTAATTCGTTCCCTTATCAAAGAACATGTCCTTCATTCATTCTGAATGATACTATTGTCCGAAAAAAAAAAAAATGCCAAATCTTGTTTTTGATTCTACCTTAAATTCATTTGACTAGTTTTTTATTTATGATTATTGGTGTTTAATGATTATTATGAGTTAATTATTATTAATATAATCTCTATTAATCGTTTCGTTGGTGGTGATGGTGGTGTTGGATAAGCAGGATTAATGAATTTTATGTCAGGATTTAAATTTGATCGTATTTGAATAGCCTCGAGGGATGTCATCATCTTTTTCCCATTCAAGGTTCGATGTAAGTGTAGAATTTCTTCGATAAATTCTTTCTTTTTTTTCTTTCCTCCTTTTTTTTTGTTCAACTCAAATACAAGTCTCAGAAATTAGATATAAAATTATTCTGAAGAACTCAACGGTTCGAGTTGTTGGTAAGGTGTTGATTTATAGCCACTTGTAAAGCAATCCGGCAAGAAGGATGATGTTATTATCTCGTTAGGGTGAATCCCTCACTGTAGGTTACGGTCCAGAACTGGACTGACCAGATCTTCTACCTCTGATCTTTGATCTCACTTTCTATTGGATGCTGGACCTTTCACAGACCTGTTTTCCATTCTACAGGTTGAGGAGTGGCAACTTATTTATCTGTAGAAAATCTCAAAAAAGAAAAAACGAAAGACATTAATCATATATTCTCTATTGAAATTTTATGTTCGAAATATTCCATAATCAAGATAAAGGACTATAGCACACAGATTTTGTTATTTTCTTTAAATTCTAAATCGTAGGAAGAATTAAAGTACCTACTTAGATAATACATAAAAAAATGATTAAACACACACTCTATAAGTGATACTGTCAGGTTTATTAATTATCTTGAAAAATATCTCAACGCAAAAAGAAAACAAACTAATTTCCCATTAAACATACCCTACACCGTAATAAAGATATAACTAAAAAAAATAACATCGATAGATTCCCGTTAAATCCTATATACATCCTCCGATACTACACATATTATTTTCAATCCCCCTTTCGCGACACGTGGTAGAGTACGAAACTTATAAAAATCGTAGAGTATAGTAAAGACACGTAGATAACACATATAAAAGAGAAAAAAGAAAGAAAAGGAAAGAAAAGGTAAGAAAAGAAAGAATAAAAGAAATAAAGAAAGGGAAAAAAAGGAAAGAAGGACCCAAAGAGAGAGAGAGAGAGAGAGGAGAGAGGCAGGCAGGCAGGTTTGGAGGAGGAGGGGTTTGAAAGGGATCGTATAGGAGGATCGAGAGTCTCAAAGATGAGCAGGGCAGCTTTGATGCCGTATTAGTTGGGCGATTCCATCGAATTTACTTGGAGTTTCGATCTCGAGGAGGCTTCGATCGCCTTCGAACGCGATATCTAGTATATTTGTAGAAGTAATAACGGGCCGTTGGAAAAGAGCTTGTTGGAGGAGGGTGCTGTTGGAAGGTAGTACTAGGAGGAGGAGGAGGAGGAGGAGGAGGAGGAGGGGGTCTCGACCGAGCCTGGGGAGATCGGGGGGTGGGTTTATAGCGAAGGTGAGGAGGCAAAAGGAGGTAGAGGGTAGCTTGGCGACACTCAAGTCTCTCTCTCTCTCTCACTCTCTCTTACTCACTCTTGCTAACTCTGCCCTTCTCTGTACACACATATATACACACTCATACATATACATATATATACACTCTCCATCTCTCTTTCTCTCTCTCTCTCACTTCTCTCTCTTCTCTTTCTCTCTCTCTCTTACTCTTACTCAGAGCGAGCTGTACAAGGGTCCATCTCGTAGCAACGCCCACGGAAACTCGAATCGATACGACGCACTGTTCTGGAAATTCAGCGGATTTTCACGCTCGTTTTCGAATTTCGTTCGGCTCGTCAAAATTATCGACTACGCTATACGTGGACGTGAGGCTACGGGGTGGGGGGAGGCAAGGGAGGAGGCTAACGTACGAGATACCCTTTGGTAAAGGACGTTCGAGAATTTTCGTAATAACCGAGAGAGTCTCCGAGAAATATAGGGAATATGAATAAGGAAAGAAGACGAGAGGACGGTAAGTTGCCAGCAGCATCGCATCAAGATTCGAATGATTCGAGTGTTTTTAGAGCTTCGGGGGTTGGGATTCGAGGGAGTAGGGGGTAGGGTGGGATGAGTTAAGCTGAGGTGACGCGCTGGCGGGGAGGTCAACGAACCTATCAAATCAAAACTGTTTCTTCTCTATTTCTATCTCTCTTTCTCTTTATCTCTTTCCCTTTTTACTGTTCTTTCCTTTTTCATACGTCCTTACATCTCTTTACACGAATAACTTCCCTTCATCGTATCAATTCTATTCGTCGTACACTTTTGTTCACCGTAGAAGAAGAAGAAGAAGAAGAAGTAAAAGAAGATAGAGAATAAAAAGAAATAAGAAAAAAATTTGGAAAAACGCATAGGAATTTCATACTCCTTTCTCCTCTTAACTTCGATTATTATCTTTCTTTATGAGTAGACAGAAAGGGCCGGCCGGTTGCGAGTTAAAACTTACGAGAGATCAAAATTCGTAAATATTTCGGTGAGATGATATTTTTTTAGTATAATATTTATATATTTTTTTTTTTAAGTTTAACAATTAATTTCGACGTTATATCGCATCCCTGTTATTTATTAATTAAATATTTTTCTATTAATTATTATTATTATTATTATTATTATTATTATTCTCTTCCTTTATCTTCGTTAATATCTTTACGTTTCTATTCGTCATAGGAATGTTGGAAGAAATGAACAAATAAATCAGAAGAACGACAGCTTAGAGGCGAAAAGGATGAAAAGAAAAATTCGCATCATTCCTTCATCTTTTTTCTTCTTCTCTCTCTCTCTCTCTCTCTTTCTCTCTCTTTCTCTTTTATGGTGTGACCAGCGAGGCGTCCTCTCATGCATGGCCGATGTCGATATGTGTACCTATGTATATCCTCAGAAGCAAGCAACCGTTGCTGGAAAAGTCCTTTTCCCTTTCCACATTCTCCTCCTTCTACTTCTCTCTCTCTCTCTCTCTCTTTCTACTTCTCCTTCTCTCTCCTATTCCTAGCTTCTTTTTCTGCGTCTCCGTAGCGCATTCGTTTCCAGACCGACGGAAGTTCGTGCACGAGAAATCCGGAAAATTGGACAGAGCGATCGTTCCGAGTTCTCTTCAAATGAACGATCCTCTTCTACATTCCACGAGGCTATTTGCCCCCCTCCCCCATGCCTTACACAACCCCCTCCCCCTCCCCTCAAGTATATTTTCGTCGATCCTTTTCTTCCTTTTTGCTTTATTATTTTTTCCTCTTAGTTTTATTTGATTGCTATATGGGTGGGGGAGGAGGAAATCGTTAAACAACAATGATTCGTTTGACAAAACTCATTCGTATATGATATTTCGTTATTGTTGGTTTTATATAATCGGCCATGGTGGTCTCTTTGGTGACCGGAACGCTTGAACATTTACAATTGTAAAAGTTGAATGAAAATTATTTACAATTATGCATTTTGATCATTACTAGTAATTATAATATACTTTGAAATAAAAAGTGTCCCAAGCACACACACACACATTGAACAATTAGAAATTTGAATTATGAATATTAAAAATGAAAGATTTCATTTCTATGCGAAATGTTGAATAATGAAAATATTATCGTCCTATGTGCGAAACATGTGAATTCTGGCGTGACAGTCGAAGCGTTAAATGAAATATTCGAACGGTTGATCACCACTGCTATCAAATTTGTCTACACGGGAGATTGTGGTCACTCGTAGTAGTAACTAAAAAGAGCCGGCTGGCTGATCCAGTTCGTAAAATCCGGTTTGTTATTTTTTCTTTTTTGTTTAATTTTGAACTTCGCCCTAGAAACCGGCCGATGCCTGTCAACACAGAGGCGTGCGTTTCTTCACTATGGAATGACAAATGCCATACCGGCCACTAATGTTACCGTACAACAAATTATCTAGTCGGTATCGCGATTAATATCATCTCTCTCTCGACTTATGTTAGTTGAATAAATTTATTTTTATCGTATATATATATCATCACCCCGTCATGAGTTATTTTATTTATTTTCACGTGTGAAAACAAACTATAATATTTGATTAAGATCAATATCGTTGATTGCACAATTTTAATTAATCATCTTTATTTTTTTCTTTCGTTTCAGATTCGTAGTAGACATGTCCGATTTGCAGTAAACATTGATTGCTAAATCGACCGAAAGATTTCCACAGTTTAATATTTTTGTTTCATTTCCAAAATTTGTCCGATCGTTTTCACGAATCTAAATACAATGTAATCGGTAAGTATTAATCGATTAAAAAATTGTAAACAAATTGTACTATTTTTTTTGAATTAATCCAATTGCTGCTATTTTCTTTTGTATAGAAAAATTCTGATTCATAATTCGGACAAATGGATTCGAGAACAACTTTGCGAGAGACGTTTGAGTAATATCAGTTAGAAAATAAATAAATGAAAAAAACCTTATCACGCTCCCCCCACCCTTCTCCCCCGTTTCCTCCTTCTACTTTTTTACGTCACACCAAAGCGTATTTTTTCCCAGGTTAAGGATGAACAATTTTTCTTTTCCTTATCCCTTGTGTAATATTAATTCACTAAAGCATGGAGGATACGCAGGTGTGCAAGCCGACGGTAAGTAGCGCATAGAAGATATCTATCGGCCGATAGGATCCAGAATACAGTGCCTCGAAGCTGTTACGAGTCGGCACGACCCTCTATTAAGTGTCCCATAAACAGATAATCGTGAATTACCTAAAACGATATGATCTTAAGACAAGGTCAGATAAAGTCAAGAGTTAAGAGATATGGAATAATCATTTTAGCATTTCTCAGCTCGTTCGGGTAGCACCGTTTCGGTCTACGTGTTAATTAAGAATATTTCCATAAGATCACCTATCTGATACGAAATTAAATAGATAAAAAGGAAATATTAACAAAAGAAGGTAAACCAACGAAAAACAATTATTTTCTTTTTTCTATACAAAATCATTTGAATCAAATTCAATAGTAGGGTACACGAATAAAAGTGTAGACAAAAGTAAACGAATGCAAAAGAAAAAAAAGGAATATGAGAATAAGAAAACAATTTCATTAGGTGTGCTAGCACTTTTTTCTTCCTTAGAAATTTAATTACAAAATGTTTTCCCGAATGGAGAATCGATTTGAGAAGAAAATAAAAAGAAAAAAACAATCACCAAAAGGGAAATGAAAGAAAGAGATGAAAAGACATATTATATTATATAAAAAAAACATTATATTAATACAGTAATCCGAATAAAAGATGAAAGGGTTATACGAATTCAACAAAACTCTGACAAAACAAAACAAAATAAAATAAATAAAAATAAACAAGTAAAAAAGGAGGATATAAGGGGAATGGGGGTGGGATGGGGGGGGTTGGGTAGAGGTTAGGGCGGCGACGACGACGAAAGAAAGGAGGGAAAATATAAAAGTATAAAAGGTAAAGTAAAATAAGAATGTAATTTCCGTGTATAAAGGGCAAGAAGAAAGAATAACCGTCAAAACGAAAGGGGTATCCTTGGAAAATTTTGATGGCGTGGTTTGACAACGGTAGTCGAGTAGTAAACCGCGACTTCAAACGCGGCGTCACGTCTTTGTTTGTTCTGGAAAAGCGTAAGAGAACGAACGGTTCAATTTCTCTCTCTCTCTCTCTCTCTCTCTGTAATTCTCCTTTGCTAGGAAAGGAGGAGAAAGAGGAGAGCGCGCAACGTTAATCATTATCCTGGGGTAAGTCGAGAGGCGAAGGTAGTCTCCTTTGAGGCCGGACCACGGTTTCTCTGCCCGGAATTCCAGAGCCTCGGATTACAATTTGGCGAGTCCAGGAGACTCCAAGGGTTGGCGAGATAGAGAAAGAGCAAAAGCAAGAGCAAGAGCGAGACCAAGAGCGAGAGAAAGAGAAAGAGAAGGAAGAGGAAGGAAGACGGAGAGAGTAAAATGGCTGCCGGCGTAGTAGGGTAGTTTTGCTCGGTGTAGGGTGGTTGCGAGGGTGGCTAACTGGGTGGTCGAGGAAGAAGAGAGAGTAGGAGGAAAGGAGGTGTAGGTAGTCGAAGGGGACTGGCGGTTGCCGAGGTCCGGGGTAGAGGGAACCGATGCTAGCCACAACCCCTTAAGGGTCGAACGAACCCTTGCACTACCACGAGTCGAGTCCACCGAGTCTCTCTCTCTCTCTCTGTCTCTCACTCTTTAGCTATCTCTGTCTCTGTCTTCCTCTTCCATTCCCTTCGTTCCCTATCTCCTTCTCTTTCTCTTGTATACTAGGTGTTCCTTCTCTTTCTAACTCGAGGTAACCCTCTCCACCTTCCTGACTGAACAACCTTTATATCTACAGCCACTATACCCACCACCACGAGAGTACGTACTACCTTCCTCGGTTATTCGCGTGTTCGAGGGAGAGAATGTCGAGAAAGAGAAAGATAGAGAGAGAGAGAGGGAAAGAGAGAGAAGAGAGTACAGGACGAGACAAACGTGGTAGATGTTGAGTCGTAGGAGGATGAGAACGAAAAGGGCAAATGCGAAAGGATGGAAAGAGAAAGAGAAATATATAAAGATAAAGAGAGAGATGAAGAGTAAGGGTGGTGGACGTTCTCGAGGAACGGGGTAGTTCGAGCAAGGGTGGAATTTTCGAGGCAGGACCAGCCTTAAAATACAAGCCGTGCGAAATACCAGGCGTGAATTAGAGTCCCTTACGTACACAAGATCTTTGCGGCTACTATGAACGAACGAACGAACGAACGAACGAACGGACGAAATCTTCCCTATTTTCCTTAACTCTAGAAACAACCCTCTCTTCTCTCTCTCTCTCTATCTCTCTCTCTCTCGTTTGCTGTTTACTCGTCCCTACCAGGTGCTTCTAATCGTGATAACGGACTCTGCATTATCTACGAACGTGCTAGCAACATTTCGACGACGACGACGACGGCGACGAAGCTTCAGACATGCCAGTGAGACCTTCACAAAATTTGTAGCTTAGACTTTTAGTGAGAGAGAGAGAGAGAGAGAGAGAGAGAACGGGACAAACTCTTGCAAAAGGGTGTCCAATGTAAAATCTTATTCTTGGGGAATATTTTGTTACGTGCACAGAAGATACAAAGTTTTAAGTTTCCCTAAGAAATCTTTACTTTTGTCAACTTTCTCTTTCGTATATATTATTTTAGAAAATTATATCAATTGAGAAAGGATAAATATATTATATTACTTTTGATAGTTTCGTATTTTGATTCGTTAATATATGCAATATTATTTTGAATTAATCGGTATAAGTAATATTGGAATTTTGAATGACTTTATATATCGAAATAAATAATATATTTATTTTATTAATTAAAAATTCGAATATTATTTATCCGTTTGTTAATCGATAAAAATATGATAGAATTAATAAGATATAAATTTTCAGATGAATAAATCAAACGATGAACATTATTTTCGATTGATATAATTAAAACTCTAATTTTAAAGGAAATAATAATCGTACTTGTGTAATTGAATAGAAACAAAAGTGGAAAGTATATTTATATATGGCAGGGAGGGGAAAATAATCTTTCATTTTAGTCTTCCGAACACGATTGAAGAATTTCGATTTTGGAATCACCGGTAAAATGTGAAATACATTGAAGCGAGAAAGAGCGAGGACACAAAGACGAATGAGGTAGGTAGGACGTGAAATCGAAGGTGTACCGTGAATTTTAACATTTCGCAAACGTTTCTACGTTGGTACATACATAGGTATCAAGATTCGTCTCCGCCATCTGAGGTCAAGCGGGTTCGCACGAGCTCCCATGGAAAACGATTCGTGGAACGTAAATAACGACATTGTCCGTTGAGATAAAAATCGGTATTACGTGTTCGCATTCGCTACAATTGCTATTCGATTTCGATCTATCAAATTTTTATTTTCAATCATATACATTTAACGCCCGTTCAATTTATTCGTGAAAACGTAGAACGAATAATTGTAATATTCCGACGCCGTAACATTTTTATTTTGCCCTGTGTTATCATCTTTTTTTTTTCATAACATACAAAAATATATACATGATCAGATATGAAATTAGGTTACTTTATATCTGGCATGATGTATGATTTTAAAGTTATTTCAATATTTGGAATATATTTAAAGATTAATAATTATTGAAATTAATTTGTATATTTGCGAAAAGCGATAATATCTTTATATATTTCAAGATAATTTACTTAATTATTAGTCAACTATAAGTATTTTTTCTTTCCATAGACAGTAATAATATTATTCCGAAGTTATCTTATGCAAATTAATATATGAGGAAAACGCGAAGCAAAGTTTTCACTTCAAATAATTACAATACAAAAATTACAATTAAATTACAATTTAAATAATCTCGAGCATCACCATTCATTAAAAAAAAAAACAAATAACAAATAACAAATAAAATAAAAGTACGAAAAATGAATATTAACCAAATACCACCTGAACATCGCGTAAATCATGATATAATCATCGTCACATTATTATAATTATTTACGATCGGTCAAAATATTATTTATTAAATTAGTTTTCCATTTTCTTAGTTACCTTTAATCCTCCCCATTTCTTTCTACATATTTTATTTATATCATTTGAAATTTCTTTTTATTGTGAAAGGTTTGGATCGGTTGGACGCGAGGACGGGACCGCACGGATTTAACTAATAAGAGCAATTAGCGCCGGGGGTAGTAACTAGGGGTGGTTTGCCCGCCATGGCATGTCTCTCGCCTGGCGGTCGCCTCGGTCAATACCCACCGGACAAGATGGCCGACGCCCACTCTAACACAAACTCAAAGTTACATACATTTATGTACTCAAATGTATAACTCACCCCCTCCTTTGAACGGAGTTGCCTTTCTCCTTCCGCCAGTTTCAACCCTCCCGTTCTCTCGCGCCATCCACTCGGCTACACGGACACCGAACTTCATCATTATTATCTCGCTGGCCTCGTACCTACCTACCAACCAACCGAATGTGGATATTGCGAAACTCTCTCTCTCTCTCTCTCTCTCTCTCACTCTCTCTCTTAAGCTCGTATCTCCGACTTTATTGACATTGCCTTGAAAAATGAATAAAAATAGAAAGAAAAATAGAGACAGACAGACTGAGTAATCTTCATATTCTTCTATTATTTTATATTTACCTTTTCATATTTTTATATCTCATTATAGCTAATAATAATAATAATTATTATTATTATTATTCGTATACTCATTTAATCTCGTTCTCTTCGATAATATTATTATACTTATTAGTTTATTTTTTATTATTATCAAGTGGACAAAATATTTTTACTAACTTTTTCCTTTTTTTTCTTTCCAATCTAAGAAAATATTATATCAATTATTATTTAACGTTATAGAAATATTTCATCTTTGAAAGGGTTAATTATTTAATGATAATTATTCTATGTATTTTAACTTATCCATTTGTACGAGCTCTCGAGTTCCACCCACACATATAACGATTATAATAATAATAGTTAATTAAAATAGAATTTGAATTTAGAAATAACATAAAATTTACGAAGGGGTAGTAACGAATAGGATCACTGAGAGATCGTATAAAGGAGCCGTGCGAATTGGCACGTTGGTGTGATCCTCGATTGGTCAGTGAAGAGGGGTGGCCAACCTACGCATCCGATTGGTCAGAACGACCCTTCAGCCAAGCGAATACTGACCCTTCGGGGGTGGTTTCTCGTCCCTTTTCCAAACGTATCTATCGTATTACACACATACACATATAACAGGGAACAACAGTTACATGATTAAACAATATTCAAGTATTAAGAAATATCAATAGACTTACTAAACGTGATTAGATCGTAAGGAAATGTTTGATTTGCATCAAGGACAATATTTCTCCAGGCACCGTAGCGGAAAATCAAGAAGACGGTAGGTAGGATAGTCGTGAAACGAAGAGGAGTATCGGTTATTATGAGATTGAAATGAATTCGTAATCGTAGCGTCGGTTGAACGGATATTTAACCATAAGATAACTCGATGGATAAATTCGTTCAAATAATTGTTCTTTTATACATTTTAATATAATATTTAAAGAAACTAATTTCTAATTCATACAGAATATATTAAATATTAATTTATATGTATATATATATATATGTTCATCATTTATTGTGTATACTTTTATATTATTAATTGTTTAGATATAACGCTAAATAAATTTAACAAATATTATAAATTAGATAAATAAAATATATAACATTATTAAACAAAGCACAATAGCTGTATATTGTAGCTAAATTATGGAATGATTATTTCCTTAAAAACAAAATATGGCAAAATTAAAAATAAAAAAATCACAACAATGAAATAAAAATCATATATCCTATGTAAAAATATATAACTCTTTGTAATAGATAATAAAAAATAAAAATTAACGTAAGATTGTGTATTGTGATAAGGCACAAAAAAATTAAGTGTATTTATACAGTTTGGTAATAGTGAGTAAAAAAAATATATAAATATATATATATGCTAATAAAATGCAAATGGGTTAAAAACAATTAGATTAATAATATTATAGAATAATAATTATATGTATAATTATATTAATGAATTCTAGTTGTTTTTTAGAATAAGTTTTCTAACGATTAGAAAAAAGCGCGATAGTAGGTAGAATTCGATAGGGAGCTGTTTAACTCGAAGATAAATGAACGTTACTTAATCTTTTGACCAAGGAATACGCGACAGCGCCCGCTTACCTCTCCTAATCCAGTGCAATTGTTTTCGTGCACGTTGACTGCTTATCTGGCTTAACAGCCGACTAATTCCGCGATCTAGCAAACTTCGAACTTCGGAGACACTCTCGTTAGTTAAACCATTCTGTCCTTTTCCGTTACCTTTTTTTATTTTCTTCTTATTTCTTTCGACTTTATTTTTTTGTTTTTTTGTTATATATTTTTTTTCTATACCCTTCCTTTCGAGAAAGTAGCAAATTAAAACGTTCGATCACTGGTGATCAGACTAATTAACATTGTAACTTAACTTATTTTCATTATTATTTTACGAAGAGTATTGTATACATTTTGTTTACGTTAGAATATATATATTAAATATTTTTCGAAAGAATTTTCAAACAATCTATTATTTTTTATTTAGTAATCAGACTAATTACGTCGTTAATGAAATATTTATAGTATTAATTATCTTTTACACAAATTAAAACATTTGTTTATATTAAAAAATATATATATATATATATTTATATTCTTTATATTATATACATTTTAATGCAATACTAAATAAATTGTATTACAGTTAGACACGTAATATTGATTATTCAATAAAATTACGAACTATAGATATCTTTTCTTTCATCCGCTTGCATACGCTTGAATATAATTAAACGATAAACACAGACTCGACTTGTTCACGGTGGGGTAACTGCGTTCCAACGTGAAGTCTCTTTCCATACAGGGTGTATAGCTTCTCATCCCTCGAGTAAAAGCGAGGGACAAGTTTTTCTACCGGGCTGTACTACCCCTATTAGTAGGCAACCAGAGACGACATCGGCGTGTACCGAATTCAGGTATCACAGGTGTTACAGAATGTTCAAATTAAACGAGATATTTGATAATATCTTTCGAAATATAAATTTGTCCCCTTTTACAAAATTCATATTTTTTATTATTATATTATACGAACATCTAAAAGTTCGTACAAGTTTAAATCGATTAAAAAAAAAAGGAAAGTCACAAAGATCGTAGCAATGTAACGTAGGAAACTTTAAAAAATGGACAAAGTAGTAAATATTTTTATTATCCTACGCTAAGTCACGAACTCGAGGACAGAATTGGGGTAGGCGAAACGGGGGTGGTGAATGTGTGGGGTGTACGTGGGTGTTAGATGGGAGTACTAGCTGTTTGACATATTTTGTCCCGAAAACCGACAGATCAGGAACGTGGGTTCGTGCACATTGGAAGGTAGGAAGGAAGGAAGGAAGGAAGGAAGGGTTGTAGTGGGATGAGTACAGGGGGCACCTCTGTTTCTGACGTGCAGATTAGTGTCCGCCATTGTAGTGACGTCACCATAGTTAACGCGCATTCAAACGACAGAAGAGAAAGAGAAAGAGGAAGAGAGATAGAGATAGAGAGAGAAAGAGAAGAAGCTGGCAAAATTATTGACCACGTCGTTTAGTCAGAAACGAGTTCTCAACGAGTCCGTGTCGTTTCTCATCCCTCTCTGTGTTCTATCTCTTTTCCTATTTTCTTTTTTTTCCTTCTTCTTCTTCTTCTTCTTCTTCTTCTACTTTTACTCCCTTTCTCTATCATCTCTCTTTTTTATATTTTCCATCCCTTTTTACTTCATTTTATTTTCTATCTTGGATTCGACCGCGATATCGTCGTCGGGCGTCCCGTGTCGTCCACACAACTACTCCGAAAGGATAAATCCTATATGACTTTGGAGTCCGTTGTTTTAGGTCGATCGTCAGGCGCAAGCTTTGATTTCAAAGCTGTCAGAAGTCGGTTGCTGGTTGACAGATGAATGTGCGCATAGAACAATGGAGACCGACCAAAAATTAACGCCATTGTCCTAACTTTGAATTCGCATGCCGCTGTTTACCCCCCACCTAGTCGATTGCTATGCCACTGAGAGAATACGTAGACGTATGCCGTGGCAAGACGACAAGCATTACTCTCTTTCTATCTCTATTCCTCTCTCTCACTCATTCACTCATTCTCTTTATGCCTCTCTCTCTCTCTCTCTCACTCCCTCTCGATTGCTCCCTCTACAAGGAATTATTCTGAAAGTGGGGGTGGTTCGTTTCCAAGTTTAATCCGTTGTTCGTAATAGTTTATTTCGTAAAGAAAGAAACGTGGCGTGCAAATTACGAACTTACATATAACAAATTATAAAAAAGAAAATAAAAGAAACGCGGATAATGCATTTTGTATAAACGTATTTTAAAATTAAATTTAACAATAAGATGCGTTCCTAATAGTATGCAACCGTTTATACGAACGAGCAATCACCGTCAACGTTCATTAATAATAACGAAACAAATTGTAATTTGAAAAAACATCGTTTTCATATCAATTAACAATAAGGATTTACGCGTAAAATGCAAAACTTTGTGGGAGCAAGAAATTGTACATTTTAAGAAACAAAAAGAAATAACAAATTGTATATATAATTCTTTCAAAGTTAATTGAAAACGTGCGCGTAAATGTATGCTCCTGGTAGAATGCAATCATTTATACGGGAGTGCAATTATCGTCATCGTTCATCAAAAATAAAAATAAATAACAATTTGTCGAGATGTTTGTCTGTGTGTTGTATTAAAAAATAATCGTGATGATAGAGCAAATAAGTGCCCCTGATATACTGCAACCATTTATACGTGCAACCCATAATCGTCCAGGTTTATTAAAAACTTTCTTCTTCAGTTTCACTTTCTAATACGGTATACTTTTAAATAGATGATGATTCTCTACCTTGAAGAAAATCGGATACTCTTTAGAAATACTCGGTTGAATAGTATGAAACGTAGGAGTTAAAGGTTAGGGGGGTCACGGTGAAGCCTTTCATGACTTTTCTCACAAGAATAAGCAAGCAAACGAGAGAGCAAGCAGTCTAACACAGAAGATAAATTTATGAGAAACTAAGGAGTTTCGTGGCCGTTGCGAAATGTAGGTATTATGTAATATAAGTAATAAGCGTCCGATAATAGTAGCTCGAAACAAGTTAGCCAATTTATATAACGAGCTTTCTATAGCCCGCGGAGAAGAGGCATATATCGAGAACTATCTTATATTATACTGCTCGAATCTCCGAAGGACCGTTTCGACTAGCAAGCGATCAATCAATTTGAATCCCTGATCGATTGATCGATCTATCTATCTATCTATCGAGAGATCGATAGTTCTAATTTTTTTTAGGAAACATTAGCAATCATATCACAACTGTATGTATACGAATATATAATTCATTGAAATTAATTGATAACAATTTTTAAACGATACTTACCAATTTGAATTATATTTGTCAGATCCATCCTCGGAAGATACTTTTAACGGGAATTAATCAGATATTATATAAAGAAAAGGGGAGGTTTCAGAGATGAGAGTAACGAATAATCGTAGAAGAGAAATTAGATTCGTATTTATTATTATTTTAAAAACAATGTCGTTTATTTGAATCGCACAAGACATACACCGTAACTTCTATGATTTATAATTAGAGAGACTCCGCCGAGTAAATCTTGGTCAAAGATTGTCGCAAGCTTTGATCAGTGTTTGCTCGAAGTCGCCCGTTCATTTATTTGGTATGCACGTTTGTATGTATTTATGTATATTATCTATGTGTGTGTGTGTGCGTGTGCGTGTGCGCGCATTTGTATCATTCGTATGCATTTGTGTTTGTGTATGGAATTTTTTATATTTATTTCATTTTTTTCTCGTATTCTTAAACTCCTTCCATTTCTCTTTACTTATGTTTTTTTTTTTTTTTTTTTGTATTTTTCTTTTGGTTAATCTTTTCATTTATTTAATCTTCGTATTGCCTTAATGTCGAGCCTCGTTTGAAAGTGTACAGATAGGAAGGGTCTCTAACTTAATACATATCGTACCTTCAAAATCGAGGTTCCGGATTGTTTACCCTGGATCAGAAATATTTTTCTTCATATTTCTTTTAAACTTCCTTTCATTCGCTCGCTAAAATCCCGCTTTCCCTGTTAACCTGTATAACACGTTGCGCCAGTTATTTCTCTTTTTAATTTTATTTATTTATTTTATCTTATTTTTTTTCCCGGCCATTCATACCCTTCATCCTACTTCACACCCCCCCCTCAACCCCCTTGCTATTACCACAGACCATTTCGCAACTATTTACCATCATCTCCCTCTTTTTTTATTTTTTTTATTTTTTTATTTTTCCGCCTTGTTGCTTATATTTAATATTATAGGAAATAGTTTTATTTTTGCTTTTTTCTTAATTTTTCGTTTGTTTAATTATTTCTTATTTTCAGCATTTATTTAATTTATTATAATCTTAAAACCGTCTAAATATTTATTTATTCCATTTTATGACTATAAGTTTCTGACCATTTTCATCATTTTTTTTAATTTCATTTTCTTTTTTATTATATTCTTTTTTTTAATTATTATTATTATTATTATTATTATTATTATTATTATTGAGATTATCTTTTCGCCATATTTATTTTTTACCTTTTCTCTTTACTTTTTTGTTTTGTTTGTTTCGTTTCCCTGTTTTAGGTTTTAAACGCTAGAAATCGACTAGAGGATACGACGACGAGGATGAAGAAAACGACGACGACGACGACGACGACGACGACGATGACGACGACGACGACGATGACGGCGACGACGACGACGACGACGACGACGAAGAAGACGAAGACGAAGACAAAGTACGATGACGAGTGCGTTGTTTAGTTTTTTTTTCTTTTTCTTTTTACGGATTTTTCAGA